>NC_142981.1:10357727-10660757 GCF_061535395.1 Colias eurytheme | reverse complement strand
GTCAATTCTGTACATTGAAAATATTGAAAAAATAAATAGCAGGGGGTGTTACTGGATCGATACCAAACCCAAATATGTGATTAAAAAAATTTTTGTCTGTCTGTCTGTCTGTCTGTCTATCTATCTGTCTGTCTGTCTGTCTGTATGTGAAGACATCACGTGAAAACTAACGGTTCGATTTCGATGAAACTTGGTATAATTATACCTTATTATCCTGGGCGTAAAATAGGATACTTTTTATCCTGGAAAAATACGTAGAAAAAAAACAATCTTAATTTTTCAGTTTTATCCATAGACGTTGTTCTGTAGAACCGCGAACACACGTTGGGTATTATTATAGGCATAGCCGTATTTGGGTCCAATAGATATTTATAAGATGTTATTGTCAGAGTTACTCAAAATGGAGAAATAAACCATCCACGCGAAGACCGACATCCGCGCGGACGGAGTCGCGGGCGGAAGCTAGTGAATAAATAAAAATAAAATAAACTTCCCTGCTGTAACACAGTGGCGTCAGCGACTAGCACGGAGAGAAGTACCTTATGTTTATTTGTAATATTTGCTATGTACTTATATCTTACTGAAATAGATTTCATGTTTGATGTAAATTGTTTGGAGGTAAATAAATAAATAAAAAAATATCTATGTATTTCAAAATCTTGAATACTACAGATTGAGCCCGCACCTACCACAAGCTAGGACAATAACCACTCTACCAATAACGTCACTTGCCAACAAACGTGCCTGAGAGCTGACCTAATACGGAATGTCAAAACACTTATCATGCCTTCGAACTTAAAAACTAGCACACAGTTCACATGTGCCATACTTAAATAACAAATTTTTTTTTGAAAAAGTAAAATCAACAAAAATGTGACGGGCGGAATTTTTTTTTCACCTTTTAAAATCCTTAATTAAGATACCTCAAGCGATAAGTTTGAAGGAAAAAATAATAAGGAAAAAATATTAGTAAACGCAGGTTTTCATAGTTTCTTATTCTTTTAATCTAGTCAGTATTACTCTCATAATTAAAATCTAACAGCATATTTCAAGCTAAAAACCATCAAGCTGTTTCGCTACGAAGCATTGTAAAACATATAAAACATATTTAATACTCACACATAACCCTTCTCGGATTGTATTTTTATCAGAACGCAGTCGAGTAGAAAAAGGTTTCATAAAGATGCTCTTTAGAAATAAATACAAAGGAAATGATTCTCATCAAATAATTAAATTTTTAAATTTATATAAATCTGATCTCGACAGTAGCCCTCATTCCTCAGGAGGTACTTCCATAATTGTAACAAAGAATCAAATGTAGTTTTCGACCATAATAATCGTATTAAAATCGACTATCAAACTTACTCATAAATTATTACATGATTCGTCTGTTTGAATGGAAATAACAGCTATTTTGTGAAATCGAGTTAATAGCCTTTAACATTTTGTCGGAAACAATTCATAATATCAGAGTACATTTTAAATATCATCAATTTGTAATAATTGCTTAATTAATATCCTTAATATAAAATTTCAATTATGTTATTTGTTTTCCTCTTCTCTGGTACGCATTTAATTTCATAATGATATTGGTATTAATTGTCTTATTATTGGTATTCCTTTTTATTGGCGTATTGTTTTGTTAAAGTTAATTATAAATATTGTAATACAAATAGCTGTAAGGAATCTATGTATGTAAAAAATAAAAAATAAAATAAATAAATAAATAAACAATATAAACACATTTATGAAACAACTTGATAAATCGTACAGCACATAGCTTATATTCTAGTATCTAGTCTAGTATTTCGGATCCTTCCTATCTTCAGGTTATTAAATAAACCAACGCGTATATAATCGTTGTTCACAAACTGTGTAACTTCGTATATTTACGAAAATTACACGCATATACATTTTCAGTAACAACAACTAGCAAATATATAACTGAATTATTTTCAGATAATTACGTATAATCTTGTGTTAAATTGATCATAAATAGACGATTATAGAGTATTTTAACATTCATTATTCGTTTTAAATTATTATCTTTAGCTGTATTTTTATAAAAATGTATGTCAGGTTTGAAACTAAAAGTCTCTTCCATTTAGAGTTAGCTGTTATATTTTATTCATTTCGTTTTATTCTCTTCATTCTTCGAAATGATTTGTAATTTTTACTGAATCATGTCATTGACTCGTTATTTTCCCCATTCCATTTCCATCATTATTTTGAAAATACAGACTCAAATTATTTTCTAAAATCTATTCTGCCAACTAGACGGCATTGCAACTCGGCGACAATTACACCTTCACACATTCGACATGACAAAGTGAAGTTTTTAAGCCTTTAATCATTCCAGAAAGTTCCCCTCACGACTACACACGACTCATAATTACGATGTAATTAAAAGACGTCCCACTATTCTAGGGTTGCTACACGCTCTGGTGTGAAAATAAACCCTGATTTTAAACAGCGTCTCAACTTCTAGCAATACTAAGGTAAGGTAGTAAAGTTTAATAAGGGTAGTTTAAAGAGTGTACGGTTTCTCGCTGTCTGTCTGTATATCTGTCTGTATATATCTCTTTAAAACTTCACAACGGATTTTGATGTAGTTTTCTTAAATAGATAAAGTGGTTGTCCAGAAAGGCTTTACTATTTAATTTATAAAGTTTTAGGCGAAGCGGACGCGGACGGAAAACTATTGTATTATAATTAGATTAATATAAAAGAAGGATATTCCTTCATTTTACAAGAAATGTATAGTTTGTTAGTTTTACTTGTCTCATGCCTGAATAAGTAACGTTAATGAAAACTGTACCAAATGAAGAACTATAATCGAGTTTTTCGGCAATTTATATCAATAGTGTAACATTTATTATTCGTGTCAGCCCTATTCTATTGAGACATTGTGCTAGGTCTAATTGCACGCCATTAAAAAGCAAAGGGTACTAAAAACAGAATGTCATTCGCAGCGTTGATTCTTCATATTGTATGTAGTTAACAGTAAGCTTGCTTTACATGTAAATAAATAAGTTGTAATGTCATTCTTAGATAAAGAAATTTTTATTTCCTGCGCGCTCGCCCGGTCTCGAACCCCGGACTTATCGATTCGAAGTCCGAGGTCTCACCACTGAGCCACCAACCACTGCTCATATAATATTTAATTGCTGCTCATATAATATTTAATTATTATCTATTATTGTTACTGGAAGAATCACCTTTAGGAGTTTTGATTAAGTCCAATTAATACGAGTCCAAAATAAACAATTCAAAATCTCCAGAGAATAATAGAAAATTCTACAGAGATATGAAATAATTGAATTCAATATAGAATTTCATAGTACAAGATTAATTTAAGATAAAGAAAATTTACAAAATTATCGTCCAAATTGGTATCTCGATTATTTTACTACAAATCAAAATAAAAAATTATTCCACTGTCGTATTATCTCTATTATATTTCTACGTAATCGTCACAGTCATATTATTATCTCTTCGCCGTAATCGGATAAAAATTCATCAAAAATTTAAAATCAATTTCATGGATTAGAAATTTCATTACGTCTCCACCCCAAATTCCGATTCCAATAAATTTAATTATCATTCGTCCGTAATGATATTTCTCATTAAGGATTATAGAATTATTGCTTTTTCAATCTGTATTGATATTAGAATGCTATTTAATTTAATTGGTGAAAATTGAGAGAAATTAAAACACCCACGTATTTCACGGAGCCCAATCTAGTTGCAAACTAATCAACAACTATTGTGGAACTAAACAGAAACATTCATAATACTGTACTGAGTATATTCGCCATATGAATAACTGGCTCGATCCCGTGGTTTCTCCCGAGGACAAAGCCACGTGTATCGTTTGATTTTAAAAAAAATGCTATATTTGACAATGGCTAGTTTTCATTCCTAATGTTATCCAAATCGGTGCTATGTTTTAGCTGTGAAAGCGTATCAGTCAGATGAATTACAATTTACAATGTTATCATAATCTGCAGCTTGTGGATAATGGTTATCACCTCACCAAAATCTAAAACCTAATTATGTTTAAGCCTCATAAGTTTTATATTTTGAAACCGTAGTGTAAACTTTGCAAAAAATGAATAAATAATAATAATAGTTTAAAAAAAATTAAAAAACACACTTTTAGTTCGGTTTTCTATTAAACTCGTGTTTTTTATTTATTTTTTAACTATTATTTATTTTATCAAATTAGGGTATTGTCATCGGTCCTAAATAAATCCACAAAGTTTGAACGAAATCTGGCCGTTTAAAGTGGGTCAAAATCGCGCCCAAAGAAGTCGGTTACAAACATACAGGTGAAGCTAATATAAAGCGTGTAAAAATAAAATAAACTTCCCTGCTGTAACACAGTGGCGTCAGCGACTAGCACGGAGAGAAGTACCTTATGTTTATTTGTAATATTTGCTATGTACCTATATCTTACTGAAATAGATTTCATGTTTGATGTAAATTGTTTGGAGGTAAATAAATAAATAAAAAAAATATCTATGTATTTCAAAATCTTGAATACTACAGATTGAACCCGCACCTACCACAAGCTAGGACACTATCCACTATACCAATAATGTCACTTGCCAACAAACGTGCCTGAGAGCTGACCCAATACGGAACATGTCAAAACACTTATCATGCCTTCGAACTTAAAAACTAGCACAAAGTTCACATGTGCCATGCTTAAGTAACCAATTATTATTGAAAAAGCAAAAACCTACAAAAATCGGACAATGAAAAATCCTTTCTACCTACTACTATACTTCCTACTTCCTATCCTATCCTACTATATAATAATATTATAAATGCGAAAGTTTGTGAGGATGGATGCACATATATAGAAGGTAACTTGGATTAACACATAGGATAAGTTTTATCCCGGAAATTCCACGGGAACGGGAACTACTCGGGTTTTTCTTTGAAAACGCGGGTGAAGCCGCGGGCAGAAAGTAGTATTTTATATTTGAATCACCTTTGAGAATCTTTTATTTTAATAAGTCACTTTATAGATTGAAAATATTGTATTATTAATTTTACACACACACACATGTCGGCCATTTTAATTTTCATTGTTCATTGATCTACCCAGTATCTCATAATGAAAATTAATCTAACAGCATATTTCAAGCTAAAACTCACCAAGCCATTTACGCTAAAGAGCACCAAAAAACATACATACACACATAACCCTTCTCGGATTGTATTTTTATCAGAACGCAGTAGAGTAGAAAAAGGTTTCATAAAAATGCTCTATAGAAATAAATACAAAGGAAATGATTCTCATCAAATAATTAAATTTTTGAATTTATATGATAAAGCTGATCTCGACAGTAGCCCTCAATCCTCATATCATGATATTTTGCACGCCTCATAAGCGAAGCGTTGAGGTGGGTACTACTGTCACTTCGCGCAAAACATCTGATTTTTCAAACTTAAAATGTCTTTATGTATCATACATTGCACTTGTAAGATAATACATACACACACATATTAAGAAAAAACACTATTTTTAACGTTCATGATATTTTTGATGTCATTTTTGTTATTTAAACTAGTTAAAAAACAGTTTAAAAAAGTTCTGTCTTGGACGTCCGTGTGTCTGTATGTGCGGATCCTTTTTCTTGTTAACACGATAGCGACCGAAATACTTTACTAATCGAGTCTTTTTTTTTCTCTTACGCTTGAGTATGCTCAGGAATAGAACCCTTTCATTTTTCAGGGTCTGATTCGATGTGGTTTAATTGTTATTAAATAAACAAAAATAATAATTACTAAATATTTATTAAAAAAAATTATGAGGCGTGCACTTTTGGATTTTCCAAATTATTTCTATTATAGTAACAAAAAAAGTATTTTTCTTATGAAAAAAAATATATATATTAAAATCGACTATCAAACTTACTCATAAATTATTACACGATTCGTCTGTTTGAATGGAAATAGCGGATATTTTGTGAAATCGAGTTAATAGCCTTTAACATTTTGTCGGAAACAATTCATAATATCAGAGTACATTTTAAATATCATCAATTAGTAATAATTGCTTAATTAATATCCTTAATATAAAATTTCAATTATGTTATTTGTATTTTCCTCTTCTCTGGTAGATACGAATTTAATTTCATAATGATATTGGTATAAACAATATAAACACATTTATGAAACAACTTGATAAATCCTACAGCACATACCTTATATTCTTGTAGACACTAAGCTATATAGATTAACCAACGCGTCGGTATATAATCGTTGTTCACAAACTGTGAAACTTCGTAAATAATTACACGATGATATAATTTCAGTAACAACATCTAGCCAGTATATAAATGAACTAGCTTTCCACCCACGGCATCGCCCGCGCAGTCAAAGAAAAACCCGCATAGTTCCCGTTCCCGTGGGATTTCCGGGATAAAACCTATCCTATGTCCTTTCTCGGGTTTCAAAATATCTCTATACCAAATTTCATGCAAATTGGTTCAGTAGTTAAGGCGTGATTGAGTAACAGACAGACAGACAGAGTTACTTTCGCATTTATAATATGAAGTATGGATTATTTTCAGATAATTACGTATAGGATTTATCTTCTATTAAAATGATCATAGGTAATCGAGTAGAGAGTGTTTTAAATATGGACATTCGTTATATTTTTTCAATGATCAGAATTAGCTGTATTTTTATTCAAATGTATGTCTGTTGTATTTAAAACTAAAACTCCATTTAGAAGTTAGCCGTTATATTTTATTAAACCTTTTTTTTCGAAATGATTTGTAATTTTTACTGAATCATGTCATTGACTGAATTTCCCATTCCATTTCCATCATTATTTTGAAAATACAGACTCAAATTATTTTCTAAAATCTATTCTGCCAACTAGACGGCATTGCAACTCGGCGACAATTACACCTTCACACATTCGACATGACAAAGTGAAGTTTTTAAGCCTTTAATCATTCCAGAAAAAGCCTTTAATCATTCCCCTCACGACTACACACGACTCATAATTACGATGTAATTAAAAGACGTCCCACTATTCTAGGGTTGCCACACGCTCTGGTGTGAAAATAAACCCTGATTTTAAACAGCGTCTCAACTTCTAGCAATTCTAAGGTAAGGTAGTAAGGTATAATAAGGGTAGTTTAAAGAGTGTACGATTTCTCGCTGTCTGTCTGTACCTATATACCCACTTTAAAACTTCGCAACGGATTTTGATGTAGTTTTCTTAAATAGATAAAGTGGTTGTCCAGAAAGGCTTTACTATTTAATTTATAAAGTTTTAGGCGAAGCGGACGCGGACGGAAAACTATTGTATTATAATTAGATTAATATAAAAGAAGGATATTCCTTCATTTTACAAGAAATGTATAGTTTGTTAGTTTTACTTGTCTCATGCCTGAATAAGTAACGTTTATGAAAACTGTACCAAATGAAGAACTATAATCGAGTTTTTCGGCAATTTATATCAATAGTGTAACATTTACTATTCGTGTCAGCCCTATTCTATTGAGACATTGTGCTAGGTCTAATTGCACGCCATTAAAAAGCAAAGGGTACTAAAAACAGAATGTCATTCGCAGCGCTGATTCTTCATATTGTATGTAGTTAACAGTAAGAATGCTTTACATGTAAATAAATAAGTTGTAATGTCATTCTTAGATAAAGCCTACCTGCCTACAATTATTGTCAATTGACCTGTGAACCTATAAATAAACAGTACGTATAGTTAAAATATAAAGAAAGCTTCGAAACATACAGGAAACATCAAGGAAATGTATTTGTTCAAAGCTGTACGATAAATTATAATACATGGATAAGTATAAAGAGCTAAAGCGATGACCCAACTCTATATTATTGACTTAAACAAGTTGCACCAAACTCGCTTAACAAAGATATCCCAATGAATATGCTTCATAATTAACAAAATATTGCAAAACCGCGTGAAACATGGTCACAATTACAGATAAGCCGACCCTACGAGGGCTGTATCTCGTGTTAATAAAGGGCTAAAAATTAAGCATTCCCTCACGCTGAGTTTTTACTGTCAACCCTAAATCAAGCCTGAATTACCACCCGAATACACACAGATAAAAATAAGACAATCGATTTAAACTAAGATTTTGTTAGTTCTTGCGATTCTTTCAAGTGCCACATGAAAAATAACGTCTCTTGGAAAAATAACAAGTCAGTAATCAGTATACATACAAAGATATGTATTTTTTCTTAAGTTTTCATTTAGGGTAAAGGTTTGGTTAGTTTAGGACTAAGTTCCGTTAAAATCATTCAATATACAGGTATTGAAGATCTGCTTTGTTTGCCCCCATAATAAAATATAAACAACAAGCTGTTTGTGATTTTCACAATGTTTTAACTCATTTGTACAAAATTTTATTCCACTTTTAAATACGCTCAATTGTTCAACGTATGACGTTTCCACGGTCTGACAGCTCAATGTGTTGTTTGACTCTGTTTAGGGTGGTTTAGGTGTCGGGTTCCGGCCATGTTAGGATCCAGTCGTGGAATCCGAGAGATTAACTCATTTCATGTTACGATTTTTTATGTATTTGATTCACAAACAGATACATACTAAGATGTGCTGAAAATTGTATGATTTGATTTTAATTCCTTGTCATACAGCAAAAAATTACCTCCAGATGGGCTGATTAACTTTTATCAGATAGGTGTAGATTTCGAAAAAAGAGATCTCGAGTTCTATTCCCGATGGAGACGATTGTAAAATATCGCTCTGGCAACACTCAGAATACCAATTACATACCTAATTGCTCGCAGATAACTTTGATCATTAATCGAACGTAAATAAATTTACCTAATACCTGAACTTAAGATCACTTTTGCCAATCTACAGGCGATTTATAAAATAAATAGCACCGTCACAGAACTACATCTATATACAGTATAACCTCAAAAAGATTAAACTTATCTCAATGAAACGTTTTACCAAAATTCAATGTACAAAATATAAACCGGTATAACCGATAATAAAAGCAAATATTTTTGAAGCCGGATATTTGTTACTTTCTCATGTAAAAACCGCTAAGCCAATCCTTTTCTAAATCGGAAAAGGGATAGATACCGTAAAGGCTACTTTGTACACAGGAAATAGGGAAACGGAAAATTACCATTTATAATACAAATGAAATATTTTTGATAGACTGAATAATATTATTAGGTAGAGCAAAGCTTGTTTATGAAAGCATCCTTCCAACAAGTCTTTAATAATGTTATCTTTATGTATTATGCTCAATTCATGAACTTATCTTTACGAATTATATTAAATTGAGGATTTTTGTGGGATTTATTTGTAAATAAAAAAAGCATTTATATCAAACATGGTAATAATATTATAAAAATTTGTTTGTCTTTTGCCTATCTGATGACCTCTTGCGGAGCTTTACTAAGGCTGCTTTTCTCTTTGAAACAAAATCAGGGCTGTCCACAAAAATTCTCAATTAACAAAGACGAACCCACGATCATCACTATGCCGTCAAAAACTCAAGACTCTTATTAACAAAATATACTATTATAATAGTATTAATTAAGTAGGCACTTAGCTATAAAATTAATTATAAAATAAGCCATCGAAGCTATAAATTGTATCCAAAACTAATTACAACCATGAGCATAAAAAAGAACAATTCATAAAAGAATACAAATAATCTATATTTCCACGCATTTGTATTGTTTTGTACAGCGCAGCTAATTTACAATGAATACAAAATATTGCACAGTATTACAGTCGCGCTTTACAATTGTTCAGTTCAAGTTAGGGCCAATTATATTACGACTGGGATTATGAAAATTTAATAGTTGCTTATTCAGATTCAATTTATTTTATGCGGAGATAGCCGTTTTATCTGGTTTGTTTATTTATAAATAGTGGGAATGGCTGTATTAACACAGCCATTCTCAGTACCTATTTATAAATTATTATCATAATTTCCATATAAAAAAGATGGATACGATACAATCGTTACCTACTCTATTTCCAAGGTTTGCATGGTAAAAAGATCCTGATGGCAGTCATCATCAAAGATCACACGTATTAAAGAAATCAAATCTACGGATAAAGCATCAAAAACTAACACACAAAAATTGACTTTCAAATGGAAGAAAATCCATAGCTAGTGAATTTCCCGTGTAAAATTTTAGCTAAATTTTTGATAAATTTTCAACCTCATATTGAAGTGGCGAATGGGTTGGAATAGCGGACCATCGATCGAAAACCACTTTCAAAAATTCGTAACACCAAATAAAAGCTGTTTAACTACAATAGAATTTTTTAACCACGTACAAAATATTTACATCCAAAAGACGTGAGAACAAAGAGATCGAATTATCTTCCTTTCAAAAATTTATATCTTTCCTCCACAATCCACATATTTTTTCCTTCATAAATCCATTGAGTAACTACCATGAAAATCTGAAAGCTGTTTCATCCAACTTCCTTAATTTCATAACCAACCAAAAAGAAAAGCACAGCCAGTCAAAGCAATACATTCCCATCCATGACCAACACAAATTGCTCAGTATCAAAAAGCCCCCATTTTATAAAAAGCGACAATATTATACGGTTTGTTAATTCGCCTTATTAATTAAAACGAATTTCAGATGCCAGTTCCCGGAGTTACTTTGAAATATTTTCGCGTTTGCCAAGAAAAATAAAGCTGGCCATTTCTAAAGTTCTTTTGTGTAGTTGCTAAAAATAACAAACAATTAACGAAATTCTCCTCATTATCTAACTACTGAAACATGCTAAAAGCTCAAGATTCATTTACCTAATATTCTTTATGCATATAGTGCTTAATTGGTATTAAAAAGATCGTGTGTGCCGAGCATATGTGTCAGAAGTGAAACTTCTTTGACAAGATTCTAATAAACCAAAATCGTCGCCTTACTCCATAACGTGACCGTATTGGCTGCCATGACGAGACCTTGAAATTATTCTTTCAACGCGCCTAAAGAAGTTGAATTTCAAAAATATGAGCTTTATTAAAAGCTCGCGAAAATACCGGATAAAAGAAATTAAAATATTCCATAGAGCAACAGAGATAAACAACAAACTATCTAATATAAGTCCAGCTTATAACCTTAATAGCTTTAGTAAAAACAAATATTACCAGAATATTACACTTTTATTCCAAAAAAAACAATACTAATATCTTATATGAGATCAGATAGTTTTGCGAGGATAGCAAAAACAGTGGATGGCCGTTAATTTCCCGTCGCACACCTCTATTACTTATCGCAGCGCTTATTTGGCCATTTATCAAGAAAATTGCAGTTTCTAATTTATTGCAATTGTCGTTATATGGCCAATAACCATTTATTCTTTATATTACCGACTATTGCAAACGTATGATAGAGTATTATTTAGTTTGAGAATGAAATTATATATTAATATGTAGGTAATAAGCTTGTTATGATTTAAGATGCTCGTACCAAAGTGATTGAATTTGACAATTTTTTTTTGTAATTTCTCTGAGGCAATCATAATAAACATATCTTCTAAATTACTGAGTAATCGTGTCGTCTAATGTTAAAAGAATTTAATTAAATATTTCCTCTTTATATTATTAGTATACACTAGCTTCCGCCCACGACTTTGTACGTGCATCCCCGTTTTTCCCCGTTCCCGCAAGAATTTCAGGAAATCCTTTCTTAGCGGATGCCTACGTCCTAACATCTACCTGCATGCCAAATTTCAGCCCGATACGTCCAGTGGTTTGGGCTGTGCGTTGATAGCTCACTATATCAGTCACCTTTGAGTTTTATAATAATACTAGCGGTCCGCCCCGGCTTCGCCCGTGGTACATATTTACGTTTTCTCTACGTAAAAACCATCCTCGTACTTCAAGGAATATAATAAAAAAAGAATTATCGAAATCGGTTCAGCCGTTCTCGAGTTATGCGCTTACCAACACATTTTGCGATTCATTTTTATATATAAGATATAGATTTTTATAATATACCTAAGTTTATAGACTGACAAGACCTGAATTCATATTCACATTACCCTTTAGTGTTAGCCTTCGTCATAACCTACTTTTACAATATGTTATTACATTCGAGATTCCATTTAGATAACTTCAAAGGTCTAGGTCCATGTGACAACCCTCAACAAATATTTATATGTAAAACATACAGTGAGAAAGGGGTTTTGTTCCTTGAAAGTTAATTGAGTCTTTGACATGCTAAATGATTGTTATTATGGGACTATTACATGCCTTCTAAAACACGGAAGAGCCTTGTTATAGTTACTCTTGCTGTTTATTAAACACAGAATAAAGTACCTATATAGTGGTAAACAAGGCTCTCAATTAGAACTAATAATCGCACTAAAATAGAATTCGTTTGGGCGGTAAAAATTGACAATTAACAACCCTACAAATATACTAAGAAATAAACTAAACCTTTACCTGGCGCATACTAAAATCATCACAAAAGGTACCAACATAAACGCGCCATTCTGCAATCAAACCGAACGTAATGAAATTATAAATGAGTTTTATTACCCCAGAGACATAACATCAAAACGCTTTTACACATATGGCAACACTGAAGCGAATTTTAATTAATCTGTATCAAAGTTATGACTTACGCAAGGTGAGCGAGTGACGTCTTGGCTCGTCTATTGTAAAGTAGTCCCTAGACGGTATTGCTAGCATGACATGCACGAGTTGTCATGCTGCATGAGCGTCTAAAAATATCAAATCATGCATTTTGAAGTGAAATTCTTTAGGAGCTTTGATAGTAACATTTAAAGGTCGCGTCATGACAATACCGTCACTTCATGGAGCAAGACGACGATTTTGAATCTTGCCAAAGAAGTTTCACTTCTGACACGTGTACGCACGCTCTTTTTTTCATAGTTAGCGTCCAGCATAAGTATAGTGACATTCATCACACATACCTACATGAATCTCTTTAAGCTTTTGCATGACAGCAACCGATGTGACGATCATGCTGCACGTCATTCCAACTTGCAGGATAGGAAATAGAAAGCTCTATCAATCAGGTGCCAGCACTAGGGCATGCACCCGGGTTTACCCGGTTCCGAAAAACCCGGGTAAACCCGGGTTTTTTGATGATGTTGAGAACCGGGTCTGAATAGTATGAAACCCGGTTCTCCCGGTTCCGACCAAAATATTAAAATATAAAGTATTATTTATATTTTGCTGCATTATTTTAACAAATTTATTGTATCTGGCAACGTCAGACTCACGTGCATCGCGAATTTTCGTGCCACGCCTCAAGATTGGTTCTGATTGGTTGTCTAACCTTAGACGCTATAAGTTTCCTACGGTTGTATTACCAAAAAAAAAAAAATATTTAGGCTTCGAAAATGACAAAAATTAGGCTACAGTAATATTTTTTCTAGATTTATCGTGAATTTGAAAAGCTGTTGATTTTACTGTTTCATATAATGATCCAGTCATGTTTTTGTTTTTGGTATCAAGCTGAAATTTATATCGAATACTCAAGTCTTCGGTCCCTTTTATGTGAAAAAGTCAAACTCACAAACCAACGCATCAAAAGATACAGCCGTAAATGCTGAAAATTTTCGCAAATTTTGACATTCGCATGGGACTCAAAACCTACAGCTGGGTACTTTTCATGAACACAGGGCCTTTAAATTTGGTAAAAGTAACGTCTTATAACACAGATAAACGAAAAATTGCTAGAAACATAAATTTTAAAGTTACAACATTATAAAAAATAGGTTTGTTCGGAGCCCTCGGAGCGCGAGTCCGACTCGCACTTGGCCGGTTTTTTACTTTACAGTTTCCAGTTAATGAATAAGGTTTAAGTTTATATGTGATATTATGATAACAAGGTACTTTTATAAGACTGATAAATAAAGAGAAGTATAGAAATTTTGTTTCTTTATTAATTTAATAAAATAAGACACAAGCCGCGTAAAATAAAAGGCCCATCAGGTACTTTTACAGTTACTTTTGTTTAATTTCGTATTTTTTCCGAAGTATTATAAAGAACCGGGTAACCCGGTTCTACCCGGTTCTGAGCTCGATTTGGAACCGGGTTTCAAAAACTTGGAACCGGACTCGGTTCTGCATGCCCTAGCCAGCACGCAGTTTGCATGTCATTTAAATCATCGATTTAAACGAGCATGCATGCATGACACCACGTAACGCATGTCATGCTGCATTATCGTCTAGGACTCTAGGGACTACATAATAATGCGACTTTTACGTTCGAAATAAAGCACAGACAACATAAAACGTGTTTTCCTGTGATTTACGTTAATCTGTCGGATGTCAGAAATACGCAGGTACGGGAATAATGTTCCGTATAAAGGTTATGTACATATTATTACATGTACGGTGTACCTATCTTCATATGAAAAACATTTAAATCATCATGGCACTAACTTAAAAGCTTTTTTTATTCAAACTCAAACATTTATTGATTCAATTAGACTTCATAGAAGCACTTTTGAATCGGCTTAACATATTTATTTAGAATGATATCATGATATGTTAAACTACTAAAGTATAATCTACCTTATAAATACTGTGTTTTAAATTGAAAGGAATCCTTGCTTATCAGTAGAAATCTGGCAATAGCTAATTTCAATGAAATACCAACGAATAGCAAACAGAAACTTCCAAACTAAATAAGCAAGCACGATAAAATCACCACAATTTGAATATTTCGTAAACACTTGAATAATTTCATTTATTTTGAATCGAGTTTCTAATAATAACACAAACTTTATGAGTTCTATTGTAACTAAACTCAGGAGACTCACAAATAACTATTAATTATTTACAAAAGCTATTTCATTACGAATTTCTCCTTTTGGCTAAATATTGTATTTTGTTTACCTGTGGAGAATATTTAAGCAATCTGTTTCAACACATTTCGAAACTGTATACATACCTAAATAACTTCTGTATACAATTTTAAACCGTTATAGGTATTATATGACATTAATTAAGAAAAAGCAAACTATTCTTTAATTTACTATATTAGTAGGTAGGTACAATAGTTATCCTAGTTGTCCATCAAAAACAAATTTCGATCAACGTACGAAGATAGACCTTAGACAAAACCCGATAAAACATACTTATCATATTTAACAAGGTTAAAATACATATACCTATGTATCAGCTATTAATACATATTTTTTCCAGATAGATACATATTAAATACCTACTTCTATTTAATAACGGGTAGTAATAAAAGCTCCGATAATAAATTTAAAAATGTCCTTACTAAAAATATAATATTTACTGCCCGAAATACTAAATCTCCGACTACTTCTGTCCGACTAAAAATGACGAAACGACCGAATGATATACTTAAATCTTAGAAAAAATCTTATGTCTGTTAATTGCTGTAATACTTTTTTACCATATAAAATTATGTTCTACTGATAACAATGCTTTGTAATTATTACCTTTACTTGCCAACTAGAAATTCATCAATTACATTTAATTTTTCATAAACTCTGTGCTATTTTTACTACAATGTTATACTTAAATTTCTATTGTTGGCGCTTGTCCAGAAAGTTATTAAAAATACAAAAATGTACTTACTATAATCATGAATTCTAGTTATAAAATAAAATAAAATTCAGTTTATTATATCTTTTTCTTTTTTGTGGTTAATCTCTTATTGTTTTGTGGACGGTTTTCTGAACTTTCTGTTGCATATTTTTCTTTTAAGAAACCTAACCTAACCTAACCTAACGGCTAACCTAACCTAAACTTGATTTTTTTTTTGCGCGTCGACGGAGCCCCGCTTCGCGGGGCTCCTATTTCTGTGTAGTTTTTTTTTTAAGAAACCTAACATAACCTAACCTAACGGCTAACCTAACCTAAACTTGATTTTTTTTTGCGCGTCGACGGAGCCCCGCTTCGCGGGGCTCCTATTTCTGTGTAGTTTTTTTTTTAAGAAACCTAACCTAACCTAACCTAACGGCTAACCTAACCTAAACTTGATTTTTTTCTGCGCGTCGACGGAGCCCCGCTTCGCGGGGCTCCTATTTCTGTGTAGTTTTTTTTTTTAAGAAACCTAACCTAACCTAACCTAACGGCTAACCTAACCTAAACTTGATTTTTTTTTGCGCGTCGACGGAGCCGATCGCGCGGTCCGACCAGTTTCGGTATTTTCATCAATGTTGAGAGTTAAAAAATATATTTGGTAACCAACACTAGAAAATTAAATAACTCATAAAATTCGTAAAAGAATGATTATTTTGACATGACCTCTGTTGTCAGTAACCCAGTAATCTCGTCGGAGGTTCAGTATTTTATTCAGAAGTTTAGTTTTGTTATTCGAAGTTTAATATATTTTTAAGTAGAAATGTAATTTGATTGTGTTCATAGGTGTCAGCAAAATTTAGGTATTTTATTCGGTATGCTTTGAATTTTTTTGTCGGTATATTATTATAACGCTGGTAAATTAGAATAAAAGTCGGACAGAGATAGCTGGAGATTTATTTATTTGTCGGAACCATTATTATTTTCCTTTAATAACGTAATAACCCTCTAAATTATTGTTATTATAATATCACCTTGTTTAGCTCTACAACGGTTCGTCATTATCGTTTAAAAACATATTTTCCAGAACACCTACCTAGTTACCTCGATCATAATAATATTACTTATGAGCTTTTATTTTTTTAACTTCTTACTTTTACCGAGTAGAGTATCATTAGGTTTATGAAACATTCCTTTACAAAACTCACAAGCTCTCCAAAAATATAAATTAGCAGTAATAGAGTTAAAAATAAACATCTAAAAAGATATTTATCATCATTCAATGCTGTCATTACACGGTTTTAATAATAATGCATTATAATTGATAACAATCCTCGTCAATTACGTATCGCATTTGATAAGGAATGAACTCTGTACTAAAAATAATTGTGCCTCTTTTGTGTTGTTACAACAATGCAAATGACTATTGCATAGACGCAGTTGCAACAACCGTTAAAATTCAAAAGAAAAGTGTATTTTATAAATGCATTAACATAGCTTAATTTAATATACCTGTTTGTCCCAATATTTTACATTATCTATATTTGATATAACACCAATATAACACCATCGTATTCGGTATTAAAAATAAAGCTTTATAACCAAACTTCGTCACGCAACAAAAATATCATGGAAAGCTCACGAAAAAACTGAAGTAAACTTCATAAAATATTCACTTTGACAAACCCGAAAATATATAGAAGCACAACGAAAAATATCACAGTGAAATACACGCAAAATATAATAACCTATGAAAAAATATTATAAACTCACTTTTATAACCACGTGTTGTGTTGACACACTCCTGACAATATATCGGGATACGACCACTACCGAGTCCAACCGCTGAACAGTGAATACCGCGTATTTACCGAACTGTCTGAAGAAACACTACAGTCTACAATCCGTCTGAACCATGAAAATAACGAAGCCGCTACGAAAATAGCCCTTAATCCGTTGTAACAAAGTACCGAATTCTCTAATGAATGGTTATTTGTAAATAATCAC
The DNA here is from genome assembly GCF_061535395.1 of Colias eurytheme. Taxonomy (NCBI): domain Eukaryota; kingdom Metazoa; phylum Arthropoda; class Insecta; order Lepidoptera; family Pieridae; genus Colias; species Colias eurytheme. Next base: position 10,643,202 of record NC_142981.1, on the reverse strand, counting down.
ATTGAACACGGGAACATATTGCTATTGCATTCATTCATAGGGGCAGTAGTGAGAAAGAATGAGAGATTAGACAGGACTCGCGCATGTGCATTCTTTGAATAGAAAAGCGAATAATAGAGCGTAGAGACGCGTTGAAAGTAAAACACAAAGAACTTTTTATGTAAATTAAATGAAAAAAATTATGATTAAAGTTGGAAAAGCGCTTCCTATTATTCAATTTACTAAATAAGAAAATATTAATAGGATTTATTGTTGTTGAATTAGTTAGCTAAACTCTACATGATTATTTTTGTAGTAAACAAATTGTTTAACCGTATTTTATGAATACTTTGTTCAAACGCTGTGATAAATTCCCTAACTTTACCGGATTTACTAACTTTAAAAAATAAACTTACCAATACAAGACGGTACCGTATCATTCCATCTATTATCATCATAGCACCATAACATCCGCGCCCTCTGTCGCGTATCAACAAAAATATAATTAACGTTGCACATATAGTGGGCTACGTCTTCATTTCTGTACACGATGTAGCCGTTAGATGGCGCTTGTAACGTAACACAATTTATACCTGAAAAAAAGAAATAGTTTTACTTAATGGATCATAGATGGCGTTGTATTAAAACGATAGTTGTTTATTATGTTCATAGATGGCGTTGTATTAAAACGATAGTTGTTTATTATATTCATAGATGGCGCTGTAATAAAATAACTCTTGTTGGATACGTTCATAGATGTCACTTTTTAAAGTATAAATAAAATTTAACCGACCTCCGACCGAATATGTACAATAGATGGCGCTACATACACTCATTATAATATATTTTTCTTGAAATGGTTTATAAGAAAATTCAACTTACTTTTATAATGTAACAACACGCCTCTTTTAGGAAAGGCGCCTTTAGACTTAGCTTCAACTAATACTTCTACGGTATCTGTGGTGGAGAGCAGCCGGAGCGGTGTGTCAACTTGGTCACAGCTGGTGTATAGAGAGTCACCATTCGAATCCTTTACAGCTACGTAATCTGTGCAGTTCGATTCGAACGGACCGACACCTGCGAAACAAGAATAAATACGTGTGGATTCTCTATTGAAATGATCAGAATAAAATAGGTTTAAGAACTTTAAGATGTGTTTCTTAACTTATTTGTTAAGGGTATAATTACAATTTATGCTGAGGCAAGATCATTTTAGAGAACATTACTTTTATTCTTCTTTTTCTATTTTTTTTTTAATTGTATATGTATACGAAGTGGGGGATGTCCCCGGGGTCCGGATGTACCCCTTGCTGTATGCACCGCGATCGCATAGATAGTATTCTACCGTAATAATACTATACTGTAAACATACTCCTCAAGCTCACATCCAGCAGAGTGACCCGTATCCTCTGCTCCGGATGTACCCGCAGCCTCCACCTGCACTCGTCCCCCACATAGAAGTGGGGGTACCCTGGGGTGCGGATGTACCCCTCGCTGTCTGCACCCCGGTCGGATACAAACACCTCGCGGTTGCAGTAGTGGACTGTGAGCGAATCTGAAAAGAAAGGATTTAAATTATTACTACATAAGTAACTTAGTACTATTGTGATACTACTAGCTTGTTACCGGAGGCTTTGACCGCGTCTTTTAAAACTAAAATAAACGTAGGTACCTATTAACAAAAATCCGTAGCGTTGTTTTAAAGATCTGTGCATGTGTAAGGGAATAATAGACAGATTGATGACAAGGAAACTATTTTGTTTCACCAAGGTTTCACTATATTATGCTGTGATATCTGTAAAATCAGAAATAAGATCTATTTTATAGGAAAAAATTGTAGTTTTAAAGGTATTTTGGTTGATTAGTTAGAGGTAGGTAATGGAACGTCATTCAACATTCCTAATGCAACATCTTTATATAAAATAGGATCACCCAGTGGTCACTAATATTCCACTACACGTTTCGTGTTCAAACATACATTATCGGCAATGCAACCAATGCATCGTGGAGATACGTGGAGAGAATACTGTAAAATAAGTAGCTCAGTGAGTAACAACAAAGTGGGTAACCTCCAAGTAATACTAGCTGTGCCCCGCGGTTTGCCAGCATTGCTCCTATTGGTCTTAGCATGATGGTATAGTAAAGCCTATATGATGACCCGACCTGTTAGTAATATTTATGAAAAATTTTAAGTAAATCCATGCAGTACTTTTTGAGTTTAGATCGGACAAACAGACAAAATTTAAATTACTTTTAAAAGCCCTCCTTATCAATGCAAGTCACAGTTATATCAGAAAACTCCGTTTCAATACAAATTAATCGGTCGGTGTTTGTTTGTAAATGCCGAAGAAATTTGTCGTGGTTCTTATAAAATGCACAGTGTGTTATGAAACGCGTGATTCGAATTTTTGAACTATTTATGTTTTTAACCAATAGCATGTCGCTGGTTTGTTTACTTTCAATTTTCTCATTTTATAGAAAAGAAAACAAGATGTTTTTATTTTACTTATAAAAAGTACCTTTCAGTTAATATTTAACAATGTAAATAAGCTACTGACAATATCCACCAATAGTTAGAATAAATACCAAAAGTTAAACATAAGCAGCTTTGACATAAAATAAAATAAAAAAAATAAAAGATGTTGAAAAATATGAAAATTACTTACGAAAAATAAGCTGCAATATAGCTTTTACGTTTTAACACAACCATTTATTTTTTGAACGAAACACGAAAATGTTTTCCCGCAGCTTTCACCGAGTTTTCATCATACCACGCAATCAAGTAGGTATTTCATGATATCATTATCCGAATAACCGTGACCTTTTAACGCCCTTGGATTTTATAAATGTACTACTTTTTTGGTATATACATTTTCTTAAAACTCTTTCCTTATAAAACAACGTAATAGAATAAAATATTTCATTTTTGTTTTTTACAGTTAAAAATATACAACGCAGCAATTTTTATTTATTATTATAAAAAAAACTACATTTAATATCATCAGAAAACCAACGAGAAAACACAGAAAAGCATTTAAAACATCATTACAAAATCAAATGAAATCAAACCAAATTAGTTCCAAATTTAAATCAAATTATAATTTTATACAAACTTCACCATTTAAACGATGAATTTTATCCAGCATCATCGAGATAGTATGTACTAGTACTAGTACTAGTACATACTATCTCGATGTCCAGCATTCAATTTTCTTTACAACTCAGGTACGCATTTGGCAAATGGGTTTACGCGTTTTCTAGGTTAAACGACACACACGCGGCGTATCTAATGCTAATTACTAATTTGGGACTACGATTAGGAATCTTTATAAGAGGATTAGGATTATGAATCTATGGTTAACGTAATACGGGAAGATTTCACCGATTAGAGCCTTATTGCAGAATTTTGTCTTACGTGGTGTTTATCTCTTGAAGACGTTCTCTGCAGGTAGGTATAATAATTATGCTAAGCCAAACGTGTTAGAATTTCTAAGGATTTATAGAAACAAATTTAATTATTAGATCAGGATTGCCCTAAGTTGCAAACACAGAACAGTAAAAACAAATTTAGCAAAAGAAAAATTAGTGTTGAAAAAAAATATATACCACAACTAGTGGTCCGCCCCGGCTTCGCCCGTGGTACCTACATGTTTTAAACTATCCTATCTCTCAAGTTGGATCGAACTGCACATGGTGTGCGAATTTTATTATAATCGGAAGTGGTTTAGGAGTCCATTGAGGACAAACATTGTGACACGAGATTTATATATATATTAAGATTTGGCGCGAAAATAAAGCTCGGAGGCATTGCTGACTTTCGTGCTAATGTACATAGAAAGCCTACTCTTTAATTGATTTTACATGATTCTGTACTATTCAAAATATGAAAACCTTGCTATATTATAGCATTAATATTTTATGTTATCTTTCAACGACCTGTGTTAACGCGATAGGTACTTAAGGGAACATTGAAAATCAAACACGAATTCGCGCTATACTAACATTGACCCTTAAATAAGGGCCTTTATTATTTCAGGCGGGGTCAACGACCGCAGAGCAATATCCACTTACATTTAGCAGAATGATAAAGGAGTAAAGAACTTGTTAGAATCAGCTGAATTGAATGTTTACAGCAATTTTCATTCTATTAAAGTGAAGCGTGAAATTATTTCTTTGTGAAAAATATTCGGATTATTGAAAAGGAAAATTGTTTTTGTTGGAAATATAGAATGAATGAAGGTAAGGTTTTACAAAGGCTATTGTCGTGTGCGGATTTATCTTTGGGCTTTCAAATAGGTAATTTCTTTCGTTTCAGCATTGAAGGAATCATACAATTGAGATATAATTCATTCTATTCTCAATCCATAACGTTTACAATAGACATTTAGATGATGTTTAAATAGTTTAGAATAAGAGGTTATAACTTGATTCATTATTATTAAATTAACATAAAAACATAATATGTGAACTTAATTTTTAGTAAGCAATGAAGAATATAATCCTTTGCTTGTTCCGCTTTAGTAAAAAATATGAATATATTATTATAATAATTATTAATATATGCTTAGAAACCCCCACAACTAGATCCAAGGCTAAATTCGCTTTGACTAACATCCATTTACTAATACCGATATATAACCGCAGATAATTTAATCCGCTTAAACGTCGATATCTAAACGCTTCCCACCGGAGTATTAGAGATAGAATGAAAGTTAATAACAATTGTATAGATCCTATTTTAGATAGCGACTTGCAATAGGATAGTTTTATGGGAAAACTGCAATAGAGATAATATTTGGGACTGGAATTATTTACCTATTATATTATTAATGTGATCTGTGTTTAATGCTTTTCGAGTCATCAAAGTAAATAAATGAGGGCTTTAAATATTTAAATGATAAAATAAAACAAATTGCGACTTAAATCTGAAAACAAATGCATTAAAATGTAAGATAAAACAGCAATACCAATATTTTTACACTCATTTCAACAATGTAACTCATACTGTATAGTTCTTTTTAATATCTATTGCATAAGCATGAAAACACAATAGTACCTATATATTTTTACCATGACATAAGCCGAGGATTAATCCGTAAATATAGAAACAAACAAATGAAACTACAAAAGAGACCAAACACCGCTTACCCATTGAAGCAAAACTGCACAAAACTTGCGATTTCACACAAAATCGTGATTTCCATTGTAACGACATGCACGTGTCGATCACAATAGTGTCACATCAACACCCTAAATAAAGTATTTTGGGGTAAAATACCATATATCGATAACCATTTTAACTTGACCTCCCTCTTCATACCAACATCTCCCATAAATAATTCGTACTGCATTGAATACGAGAGCTCTCATTACGCTGGTGGGTCGATGTTGAAACTATACGTGCAGTTCCCAAAGGAATATAGCTTTTATTTTCATTGCAATGACCCACTGCAGTTGTACATTTGTTTTTAAAATGTCCTTTATTCCCTTGAAACACGATACGTGTGCAAAATGTTAGATACAATTAAATTAAAAGTATTCTTCAGGGTGTAATTGTTAATAGTTTATTGATTTGTTCGTGTTAATGGTGTTGACAAATAAAATTACTATTGTTCCACATATTATTATATGTTCATATAATTTTAAACAGGATAAGCAACGGGATTAATTTGTAATTTTAAATTAAAGAATGCCTGAATATCTAATATTTTATCCAGTGTGTTAATGTAAATAAAACATAATATATTTTTTATTATTTTATTTGCAAAGCACGTACGGAACTTCTCCTTATATGTAATAACTATCGTCCATTGTTAAAATGCCTTATTATCCAAAAAACAATCATCAGTTTTAACCTAATCATCAGTTTTTTATTACAACACGCAGTAATGCCAACGAGTGAATAAACCCGTCTTAACCCTCCACAGCGCGCGGCTCAAACTGGCCCCTAACGAAGGATTGAGACACGTGTCCGTTTGCGGCCCATTGCGGAAATCTCCAGGGATGTGACGCAGTGGATAAGGAGGAACTCGGAACAAAGGCTGGGTAAATCAATTTGTATGATCCCTCGTTTTATAAAATATTGTCAGTTATAGCCAATCTAGAGTCAGATCAGTGAGATAGTTTCCTTTGATTAATGTCAGTAACAATTTTCATTTAAATATTTAATATTTAATTAATTTAGGAATGGATTAACGATTGTAGTATGAGGTTTCAATGTAACGTCAATATTTCCCTACACTGGAATAGAAAATCAGTCGTTCATGATGTAGAGCATAATACATGTATAATATATAGAATAACCATTGTGTATTGTAATTACTGAGTAATGAAAATGAATCCACGCTCACAGCACAACAATTTTCTCTATAACTGTAAACCATAATAGCAGCATACACTGGATCGAACGTAATAATCATAGCCATTATCGAAATTTAAATGATTCACATTGTTCACTTTGCTATGATAATAAACATAATAAGGGCATTTCACGCATTATAAATAGGGGGTGTTCCATTAAAAACAACAATTGATTTCTATACGAATAACCGACACATGGCGCGGTTTAGATAGGCGTGACGTCACAAATATATCGCATCTGTCTAATATTGATAGACGAATCGATTTCACGCTTCAGTTCCACAGATCTTAGTGACCCAAGCGACATACGAGTAGCCGAAAAGTAGTGTTATGGTTTTTAGGGTTCATAGTGTCAAATATATATGTATTATGTACCTACGTGTTACTTTACAACATAGCGTAGTTTCTTCGATACGTAGCTTATAAAGCTCCTAAAATTTTAAGTGTACTTTAATGTCTACATTGTATGGAGAGTCTCTAATATAGAGAATGCTTATAACTTTAATAGAAAGTGACAAATTATATTGGTAATCAAGTGAATTTATGTATTTTTGATAACTAATAAAACGTTTTTTGTTTATGTTATTGTTTTGCATTCTATTATCATATGTAATCTAACCAAAGACTAATGTCTTGTCTTGAACCGTGGCAGCGTGGGCAGGTAAAGTAAATAATTGACAGCAGCAATATGATTATGATTTCTTTTCTTCTTGACTGTTTATAATGGATAATTCGGCGTATGAGAAACTCAAAATATAAATCCACAGCTTGATAAGAGTCGAAAAGTCATTTCTATCGAAATGATTTTAAAAAATGTAATAAACTAGAACACATTAAATCATAAAGCGAATCCAACCCGCGTCTTTCATTACACAGTGTAATAATTATTCGTGATAAGATTCGCTGTAAATTATAATATCCAACAGTTGACGGCTAGACAGACGTCAGACTTTATTAATCTCATTTCACAGCTGCGTTAAATATTTCTTAAAAAGATTATAAATACGTCTGTTACCGCATTTTATATAAAACTCCTATTACCGCATTTTATGTAAGCCTAGGCCCCCTCATTATTTATTTATTTATTGTAACAATGTAGTACAATTTAATAAGGTACAAAAATTAGAACAATAGGTGGCCTTATTGCTACACAGCATAATCTCTGCCAGGCAACCTGATAGGAAAGGAAATGTGAGAAGATCATTTATCAAATTACAAGCTTTTTTCGATTATATATTGCGCCATTGCATTGATCCGAAGTATTATCTATTAAGGGCCGATTTTTCAATGCTTGGACAAAACTTATCCGTCCAATAAAGTATTACACGATAATATTAAAATGTCACGTAAACTGTCAAATACGGGCAATTAGAATACGTTTTAAAAATGGTAGTTTTATACATTATTCGACGAATAAGTTTTATCCAAGCATTGAAAATCGGCCCTTAAAACAATAAACAAAAGGTCTTACCATCAAAACAAGCGTATTTGATGAACACGACACCTGGTGCCCACTTCTTTGAAGGCGGGAAATCTTCTGCCAGCACGAAGCTGCAGTGGTTCACTCCTGTACATCTGCGAATAATAAATAATTTAAATATTTTAATAAAAAAAATCAAAAATATTAAGTTTATTCTTCATTGTAAAATTTTTCAGAATACACATTTTTACTGTTCGCTTTAGTTATCTATCAAGCACGACAAAGAAAAAATATTCACATACAAATGCTTTTGTCAGCAGTGTAAACACATCTCTACATTATAAGTTTATAACCTGGCAAAAGTCAAAACTCGGTGTAATTCGTACAAACTACGAATGTTTTGCGCTCAAGCAGAAAAAAAAATGCAAATGTCGTCCTACACAGGTGGTTTGCTTATTCGTGCGAATGAGAATAACCGGTATTATAATCGTTTCTCTCCATTTTGAATAAATATGTATATAATGGTATATAATGAATAGACACAGAATTACAGAGTATTAAACAAACGCAAATGTCGCTTCGCATTGTCATTGTCATCAAATTCGACGATCTAAGTAACAGAAACGCAAAAATAATATAATGTTTAAACAGGCATTAATTGAAGCTTTAAACAATTTTAAAAGAGAGTAACAACGAGCCTCGAGACAAAACACTAAATTTTCAGACAGAATCACAGGCAATAGATAGAGACAATTTATGTTTCAGTCAATACCCATAAAATTACTTTTGTTTGTACCTCATTAAACAAAAAGTTACAGCTCCCACTCAAGTTTTAATTAAAACTCCAATTAAGTTATATTTAGTTTGAGTAAACTAAGATCTTATTTAAGCTACATTTTCTTCATCATCTCTTTACATTAGTCGCTCAACTAATATTTCTTAGTTCATAATTAACAAGTTTATAGTCAAGAGATCGAGTATCAAAGCTTCAATATAATATTATGTATTCAATCACTACATAGTATAAAACAAAGTCGCTTTCTCTGTCCCTATGTCCCTTTGTATGCTTAAATCTTTAAAACTACGCAACGGATTTTGATGCGTTTTTTTAATAGATAGAGTGATTCAAGAGGAAGTTTTTAGTATATAATTTATTAGGTTTTAGACAAAGCGGGCGAAGCCGCGGGCGGTAAGCTAGTTATTTATAAAACAACCTTCGTTTTATAAAAAGATAACATTCCATTGCGTCTTCTTAAGATCTAGATATTTTTAAAACAACGAAACAATAGAAAAAAAAATAGTGCGACGTATTATGTGTATTTTTCGTTCGGAATTTTTGTTGTTACATAATATAGATAGCTTCTTTGAATAAAAAACAAGAATATCACATTCACACTGATTATAAATACTAAGTAGCACATTTCTTAAAATTATTATATTCAAATATTTGCACACAATGTACCTTTAGATAATTTAATTTTTTTTTATATAACAGTTCAAAATGAAATTTAAAATATACGACGCTCCACTTTCTGTAAACGTACAGATTCGTTTTATGTCCAATACAATATGAGTTTTCCAACTATTTCACACTGGAAGCCAGATAAATCGTTCCGTCCAACTTCTGAACTGACGCACGAGCCATTTGGCTTGGAACAGCTTGCTTCCATGTTTACAGATATGTAGAGCTTACAATATCGATTAAATGAATAAATGGCAAAATTTTAAGCTTGTTTTGCTGTTTTAAATTCATTTTGAAGTAAACTACGCTACGTCTTTAATTACGTTGAATTGTATGGCCTACTCTTAACTCTATCTCTACACAGGAAGATCAGAACACGGTTTGGAGAGGAAAATGAAATACTTTAATATAAAATAATAAACGTACTATACAAATAAAATAATAAACGATATAGAAACATACTATACAAATATACATTAAAAAGCACTCCGTTCTCCGAATAAAATGACAAACGAATTTAAAAGCAACGCAAGCAACACAACCACAACAATTTTTTTTCTATTATATTTTTAATTATGTCAGTTACGTTTAAATATTGATTTTTTTTTTACTGTCGATAGGAAAGAGATTGACCACAATCTCGCCTGATGTTAAGCTGAGATGTGGTCTAAGATGGTACGCGCCTCCCTAGAAGGTACCTGTACCGATTTTCTATTATAATAATAGTAGGAATATTATATATTTATGCGAAAAATAAAATCATAATAACTAATAAATATATATACGTAGGTAATACATATTATTAAGTTCATCAAACTGTTGTCTATGTAGTATTCGTTTATTCTCTAGAATCTTATCTCTAGTCGTCAAAGTTTAATGTTCCCTTAAATATTTAATGACAGCTTTTAACAGTCCCGGGAGATTAATTATACTTAAGTTACAAATTGAAAACATAACTCAATGTGAATTTTCTCTTTGATGTTATTTAGAAAATTATTACAAACTAGAGGTCCGCCCCGGCTTCGCCCGTGGTACATATTTCGCAATAAAAGGTAGCCTATGTCCTTTCTCGGGTATCAAAATATCTCCATACCAAATTTCATGCAAATTGGTTCAGTAGTTTAGGCGTGATTGAGTAACAGACAGACAGACAGAGTTACTTTCGCATTTATAATATTAGTATGGATTAATTCTTAACTTAAATTCATATTATATTAAATTCTTAACTGAACGTAGGAAACATTAATCTGTAACTACGAATAGAAATAGAATTTATCAAGAATTAAAAATATTTATTCAACAATAAATTTTATGATCAAAATATTTTCAAATGTAAAAACTACCTATGTATGTAAATTACATACCTAACTACATACTGGTCATCAAAAATGATAATTTTTAATCGTTTTCGATTATTATAGGCACAAGGGCGGATCCAGCTTTAGTGCCAGGGGGGGGTCACATAGACGTGATCAATTTTCAAAAGCTATATTTTGGTAATTTAATTGATACGTAGATTAAAAAAAAATGGTCAAGTGCGAGTCGGATTGGCGAACCAAGAGTTTCGTACAAACATTTTTATATGTTTTATTATTAAATTTATGCTTTTTGCGATTTTTCCTTTATCTGTGCTATAAGACGTAAGTTTCTATTAAATAAAGATTAAATAGGTATCAAGATTCTGTGTTCACGGGAAGTAGTTCACGGTAGGTTTTGATTCCTGGCAACACTTGCGAAATGAAATGTATGTTTTAGCAATTTTTCCTCCATCTGTGCTGACAGTGCTTTTAACCAAATTTCAGAACTCTGTGTTCACAGGAAGTAGTACAATACCTATAGATTTTAATTCCCTTGCGATAATGTCGAAATTTGCGATAATTTACGGCATAAATGGCTGTATCTTTTGATTGCGTTGGCTTATAAGTTTGATTTTTTCACAGCTATAAGGAACCGTAGATTTGAGTATTCGGTATGAATTTCAGATTGATACCTCCACGCCTTCCTGAGAAAAAGGGTCTTCACAGGCAGACAAACTTGAAAAATATATATTTTTTGCAATTATTCCTGTATCTGTACTATAAGATGTTGCTTTGTACCGAATTTCAAGATTCTGAGTTTACGGAAAGTAGGTACCCTGTAGGTTTTGAGTTTTGATTCCCTTGCGAATATCGAAATTTGCGAAATTTTTGGCATTTACGGCTGTATCTTCTGATTCGTTGACATAGAAGTTTGATTTTATTATAGCGTAAAGGTATTTTAGACTTGAGTTTTTGGTATGAATATCAAGTTAATACATGTCAGCGTTCATGAGTAACAGTGTTCTAAGTTAAATTTTTTTTTAAATATTTTTTTATATTATAATCTAAGGAAAAATTCATGCTTTTTGCAATTAGTAAACAAAGTCGTTGTCTCTGTGCCTATGTCCCTATGTATGATTAAATCTTTAAAAATACGAATTTCGATGCAGTTTTTTTAAAGATAGAGTGATTCAAGAGGAATAGTATATAATTTATAAGGTTTTAGAGAAAGCGGGCGAAGCCGCGGGCGGTAAGCTAGTCTGCGTTATAAGACGTTTGATTGTACTAAATTTCATGACTCTGTGTACTCGGGAACTACCCTGTAGATTTTGATTTCTTAGGGAGTGTCGAAAAATTTCAGCAATTACAGCTGCATCTTTTGATTGCGTTGGCTAAAACGTTTGAATTTTTCACAGCATCAAGGAACCGTAGACCGTAGGATTTCGACATTAGCAAGGTAATCAATACCTGCAGGGAGCACCCTGTCCCGTAAACACAGTCTTGAAATTGAGTAAAAAGTATCGTGTTATAGCACAGATGTAGTAATAACTGCGAAAACCCTAATTATTTAATTAAATTAGTTAAATAAAAATATATTTTTAAATAATTTTAAACTTACAATCCCTTTACTCATGAACGTCTACATGTATTTAATTGATATTCACATCAGAACTCAGGTCTATAATAACTTAAATCTGTTATTTAATTCAAATTCTATGTCAACGCAATCTGAAGAAAAAGCAATTAGAGCCGCATATTCTGTAATTCGCAACTATGTACTTGCAAGAGAATCATTAATCAAAACCTACAAGGTACTTCCCGTGAACACAGTCTTGAAATTTGGTTAAAAGCAACGACTTAAGCACTTACAAGCACAGATAAAGAAAAAAATAAACAAAATTGTAAGATACAACATAATGAAAAAATATGTTTGCTCGGAGTCGTCGGTGCGCGAGTCCGACGCGCACTTGGCCGATTTTTTGTTGTAATTTGACTGTATTTTATAGTGTTCATTTGAAAAAAAAATTGCTATTTTATGTCTTATCCACGAACTGGGATATTTCGATATTTGAGGTTTTGTGTGAAAAGTGTAACAGCAAAAGTTGTAGAAAAAAAATTAATTACATTACAAACTTTACCATTACACTTTATTCCGCAGTTATAGTTTCTTTTTTAAATCGAAAAACCTGTTATTTGTTCTTAAAATACGACCACAGGTCGACCCTAATAAACTTTTTCTATAATTTTTGTTATATTCTCTTCGTTAATTTCGTTACCGTTTGTAATTGATTTCATTGTTCTATATTACTTTTATGTCTCAAAATTCAATAAAAATTTAAAAAAGTTAATATTAAATTAGTGGTCCACTTAGGTCGTGGACCTAGCCCAGGGGGGGGTCATGACCCCGTGACCCCCCCCCTGGATCCGCGCTTGTATAGGCATCATAAATCATATTAAAAAGTAATTGTAACGGGTACTTTTAGTGCATTATGCACCGAAAAAAGATAAAATCTTTTAATTTCCTCTTTCCTTAGGGTTGAACCATCAAATAGGAAATGACTCGCTCAAATATTTTGTATGCGTTAAGTCATATTTAAGCACTTTACTAATGCCTGTAAGTAATTGTATGTTACAAACAATTATTAAAGATTTATTGATTCTTCTGAACAGCAATATAATACTAGCTGTGCCCCGCAGTTTTACCCATATTGCTCCGCTCCAATTGGTCTTAGCGTGATGGTATAGCCTATAACCTTCTTCGATAAATAATCTATCTAACAGTGAAAAAATTTTTCCAATCGGACCCGTAGTTCATGAGGTTAGCGCGTTCAAGCAAACATACAAACAAACTCTAGAGTTTTATAATATTATTACCATAGATAACATTAAAAAGTTAGTATTCATATGTTACTAGGTACCTCCTTATTAACAGCCCAACGAAAAAGTGAGAGAAGCCGAAGCTACAAACTAGTAATGAAAACAATAATCTTTTTACGCGATAAGCAGGCAAAAGTTGTAATATTCTACGCACGTCTACGCAGGAAACTGGAGTTGGAGTGTCTTTTGAGAGCTTTTATATAGGGCTTTGATTTTTATCGATTTTTAATACAAGTATACTTACATATTGGACAATTTTTCGTGGTATATTAAAACATTTTTTTTATTGTAGATAGCGAAGCGCTTGACCACAACCTCGCCTGATGTAAAGCTAAGTGCTGTCTGAGAATCTGCGAAGATGGTACGCGCTTCCCTAGTAGGTAGTAAACAGCAAAACTAAGTACCCGTTCACTCTACGCTTAAAACTTAATACATAACCACTTGCAATAACCACGAAATAAGCGCCGCTAAAAGTAAATTTTAATAGTTATAACCGCATAATGATCGATTTATTTGGCCATAAAATTAATGTTTATTCATCGATAGTTATATAAATTGGCTATCAAAGTGCGCACGCGCGTGACGAACGGAACATGACATGACGGCGCTTCCGGCGATCGGAATCGTGCCGCTTTGTAGTCTAAGAGCTTGTGGGTATAGTGTAAGAGCTTTAAGTTATAAGGTATAGTATAGGAGTCAAATCATTAATCGTAGTGTCATATTGTAAATAGGAAATATGGTGTAAAATTCGTAGCAGAGCTTCCGGAGATCGGAATCGTGCCGCTTTGTAGTATAAGAGCTTGTGGGTATAGCGTAAGAGCTTTTAGTTACAGGGTATAGTGTAAGACTCAAATCATGGTGTTACTAGTAAATAGTTTGTAGTATAAGAGCTTGTGGGTATAGTGTTAGAGTTTATTGTCTAGGAATCGAATCATTAATCGTGGTGTATGGTGCATTTTAAGTATAGTGGAATACTATAGTATAGTGGAAGAGTCGAATCATTAACCATGGTGTTAATAAATAGAAAGATAGTGTAAGAGCTAGGAGTTACGATCATTAAACATGATATCGATAGTAGGAAGCTTTTATCTCTAATGGTTAGTCTATCCTATTTGAAAGTTGGGTACATCCATCGTCAACATACATACAGACATACAAAGTCAAATGAGAATAGGTAAGGTAAGTGAGGCACGAGAAAAAAGTATATTTTTATTTGTTGTGATTTTTTGTTTCGTTTTTGTATGAAATCAAGTGACAGTTGTTTGATAAAGAACATTGACGTTTATTGCCACAGTTAATCTATTTACCGAATACAAGCAACATTTATTTATACGTGGAAGAACAACATACATCTTCTATGCAACATTTAGTGTTTATAATATTAGTCCGATATCGAATAGATAATGAAAACAAAACGAATTATAAATACGCATCTAAAATTATAGCAGATAAAATTATAACTATGCATATCTCAGCTTAAATTAAGTTTAATAGTTACCACAACAAGGAAAACTAAAAACTAAAAACCGTATCTAAAATTAGAACAGAATGTCTGTCTGTCCCACCCCACCTGCGTAATGGCGTGCTGACGTATAAAGTGGCTTGCGATTTGTTTGACTGTCCTTTAATCGAGCATTTAAAGTGACGGGAACATAAGGGGGATTTTGTGCTATAATCTATGGTCATTAGTATTTAGTTAACCGTTGTTTTTGTAGTGTAAACATTTTTTGAAGATAGATGATATAATGTTTAATTTAATACAGTAGAACGCCGTTTATACGAACGCCGATTAACAGAATCAGCAATTATCCGAATCGGTCCTTAGCATAATATAAAAAACTAGCGGTCCGCCCCGGCTTCGCCCGTAGTACATATTTCGCAATAAAATGTAGCCTATGTTCTTTCTCAGGGTCTAAAGATTATCTGTGCCAAATTTCATCAAAATCGGTCCAGTAGTTTATGCGTGAAAACCATACATACATACATACAAACCTTTCCTCTTTATAATAATATTATAGTATAGATTAAAATTTAAAACCATGTAATCTCTGTAAAAGTTCCTTGTAAAACATTCGAAAGGTTGATAATAAATGCGTACATTTCTTCTCTACATAATATCGCAATGACAATTTTCAATAATATTTTATCATAAAAAATATGCTATAAATAAAAATTATTACTTACAAATGTAATTGATTTCTTTATTATTTTGTAACAATAACGAACCGTAAACAACATAAACTTTACGTATACATCTGTGGAACAACACACAGTCATTCAAAAAATTACAAAGAAACGCTTCAGAAAAGCCTTGTAAATTGTAAAGACGTCAACCGTTTTCATACCCAGGCCAAGTTCCAACCTTCGGAATTCATTAAGGTCTGTATACACTGGCGAAGTGTGTCGAGTACAAGATAGCATACCTATATGTATACATGTATACCTAGGTTACCTGTGAATATGAAACGCGTTCCAAATTTCCACAGAACAGTAAAAACGTGGGATGTATCGTTGAAAGGTTTACCACAGATTACTAAATGCCTAGTTATTACGAGATTTAAGGTTAATGGTGTCGAATTCAAAGCGAATTTAAGGTTTCGATTACGGTAATGGAAATTAGATGATCTTTTAATTTGAAGTTATAATTAAGGTATTTTATAAATTAATACCTTTGAAATACTTTTCTCTAAACTTAAACCTAACGGGTGCATAATCCTATTAAGGAAATAACATTTACATACATACTTATCACTAAACCTTAAGAGAAATGGATCCTTGGTATAAGGTATCACTTTATAATAATTGCTCTAAATTCTATGAAAATGTTCTCAAAGGTCTTAAGTCCTTAATTTAATTAATATAAGAAATCGATCCATAAGCCATTAGTAAAGAACGCTTTATTTTTTGTATTAAGAATATAATAATGGGAATTTAAAGACTTTAATCCGATTTAAAACACATTTTTACACACATATCACAGACGATCGTTCAGTGAAAACGGTTATTTAAGTGTTCACAATAATAAAGAATCTGTTTATATTCGCCTTTAATTCCTAAACGCGCCTATTTCATTATGAAACTCTTACCATAATCAATATAAAAGGTCTTATAATCTCGAATATGCACATAGTACCTTGGTACTTCCCTTTGCCCTAAATATTTAGCACCTAGCCTTGGCCCAGAAAGCACTAAAATATAGGATTATTAAGTAATATCACGCGATCGTTGTGAAAGATATTGTTCAATTATTCTGATATCTTGCATTTCATTCGCGTTTGATAAGAACTAATTACATAATTATTTTATTATTACTATTTTAAACAAACTAACGAAGTATATTTCATAATGAATCGCCAAATGTGTTGCTCAGCTTAAAATTCGAGAACAAAGAAGGTTCGTATTGAGAGAAAAAAGGGGTAATAGGGCAGAACAACAGTCTGTCGGGAAACTAGTTGATTAAAATAATTATAAGCTACATCTTTAATCTAGTTAACAGCACGCAAAAAAGCGGGAAAGCTTTTTAATTTCCTCTATAGTTTAGCATAAATAATGAATTAAAATATCTACTAAAAATTTAATGACAAGCTACAGCTTCATGTAACGAAACAAAAAATGCTAAACTAAAGCGATCTAGACTTCAATTAGAGACTGTATTTTATAGACTGAAATATGTTAAGTGTATTTAAAAAAAATATAACGCAATACGTTCATAAAACAAATTGGCGTTTCAAGCGCTACATCGAAACGTAAATATAGATTAGTGTTTTGTATGAAGCACTCAAACAATATTTTATCCGCAATTTATAGCGCTTTTTCGATGGAAATTTATTTATGGCAATGTATAAGCCGCGAAAATGATGCTTATCGAAAAATCGAATAGAAACGAGTGCGCATTTCTATAATGTTGTTACATGTTCTTGACCTATATAATACCTACTTAGTATTATAATATAAGTGTATGGATGAATTCTGTACGTACTATGGAAATTTTAATTCTAAAACGCATTCATGAAATTCTGGACGATCATGAAACTTTCAACAATTATACTCATTTTGTCTGCCTGTGCGTGTGTTAGAAAATAACATAGAAACTATTATAGGAAAACATCCCGGAATGATAACAAAAAATCCTTAAATTCCTGCCTTTGCAAGTTATTGTAACAATTAAAAAACGTAATCATTTCAATTAAATAAAACATTCATCAAAAGATTTAACATTAAAAGAACATTAAACATTCAACGACATAACTATTCCTTAAATCATAGTCATACTCTATTCCATAGACAATTTGTCTCTAACCCTTTTTATTACATGTGGTGTCATGTGTTAATTAGTAATGATGATTTACGAGCGTGATAATCCTACCAAATTACGGAGCACGTTTAATCATTATACTAATGATGTATGACGTGTTAATTACAGGATGTTTTAATTTTACAGGATAAATCGGTTTGTGGGATATTGCGCGGTGATTTTAAGATTCAAAATAATGAAAAACTTACAATAACAAAATAACAATAAAAAAACTTCAATTTAAAACAACATATTTTCATTATTTTTATTAACAAGTTTCTTGTTTCATGTAATAGATACTAAACGCTCAATAAATTCGATTTGTTTTAGTACCTATTTTTAGCTTAAATTGAAAATGTTTAGCTTCAAATTGTAAAAGACATGCATAAAAGCGAACCCTGCTATTATGTAGTACATAGTTTTGAAAGCAATTCCAATTGAAAAGCGAATGTCGAATGTGTATCTTTGCTTTTTAAAATTTCCTTTGTGATCTAGTGTTTTTGATATGTTTGATGGAGTTTTACGCAATCATATGTAACATCACTACATAGTATAAGACAAAGTCGCTTTCTCTGTCCCTATGTTCATATGTATGCTTAAATCTTTGAAACTACGCAACGGATTTTGATACGGTTTTTTTTAATAGATAGAGTGATTCAAGAGGAAGGTTTTAGTGTATAATTTATTAGGTTTTAGACAAAGCGGGCGAAGCCGCGGGCGGAAATTCGGAAAACTAGTATAGTATAAAAGAAACTCTTGCAGAGACCCCAATTGCTATAATAGTTGGTTAACAAAAAAAATAACAACTATGTTTACAAAGATTTAAAAATAAAGTTCTCTTGCTTCGTTATATTCAAGAATACGAATTAGGTACTATTATTACAGTTGTATTAATTCCAAAATCAGTCGTGAAAATGTTTATTTTCTTCCTTGCAACGCATCTGCCTCCTAATCTTTCCTTCAAAAATCCAGACACTCATATTGCAATAATAAACCTCGCAGTACAGGCATGAGGCAGTAAACCTTTAAATTCAGTTGTCCAATAAAAACAGTTTATGTAGCTCGGTATTTAGGTAACCTGTAGCACAGGAAATGCACTAAGTAGCACGACATGACCAAAACTGACACTAATTTTGGCTTGCCGCCAAAATCGCCGACCCTAATTATGACTGTCAAACAATCAGGGAAATGACTAACAGTGACATGTTCCCAAAAAGACCGAAACGTCAGTTTTGTACCTAAAACACCAATTTCAAATATAGAAGTGGTAATGCGATATCAGAGAAGAACACAAACATCAAAGTTCGAGTATATACAATAGATTTTCTTGACAGACCACAAATAATCCAAAGAAAAAAATACTTTTCTTTTTTTTTTATTTATTTTAAGGAGGTTAGAATTATAACTTTTCAAAAAAGGAACAAAGAACGTTTTAAGCTTTTTTTTTATCTGTCACCAACATTGCCATCAAATCGAATGATGTTAAAACCAAACTGCGTAGAAAGCCACGTGGATTGGGGAACAAAGGTCCCCTTGCCCTACATTGCCCTACGAGTTCCCACACTGAGATCAGCTTTATTTATTGCACGCAGTCGATACGTCTTATTGAAACCATTTTATTGTTTCCAGTGGAAGAACATTATTCGAGCTATTTGAGTAGGTACGTGATAATATGTTTATTGTTATTTTTAAGCTAGGAGAGTAGGTTAAATTTTTGATCGCATTCCTCAATTTTTTATTCCTGATAGGGACTTTCTAATAGGTAGAGCCGAGAGCGCTTTTGAAAACTAAAAAAAATACTGATTATTTCATTTTTATTTAAGTACTAATCATTATTTTAAATAATTTAACCTGATTAAATTAAATAGGTACTTAGTTATATAATAAATAAAGTTTTATATAAATCCAATGAATAAAATATTTTTTCATTTTTTTCCATACTAAAATCAAACCCTTAAAAATCTCATTAAATTGCATATCAAATACATTTTTACATTTTTGAAAAGCACAAAAACATAGGTTTTAAAAATGATATACGATGCGCAAACATTGTTGGTACTATTCATTAAAACTCTTTGTTCGAAGCGTCGCTATATTTTTCCGGTATTTTCGTAGACGATCGTTGTGATTTTAATGATAATATATAGCCATGAAGTTTGTACACTTTATAAAATAAATGTTATGCAATAGGTAACCTTTTTTACCGATTGTAAAATATTGGTGATGATAATAGCATTGGATAGACAAATATAACATTTAAGCCATAGACCATCCTTTAAGAGCTCATTTTAACCTAAAAAAACTTGTACTTGTGAAAAGTTTAAAAGTATCAATGTAAATAAAAAAACACGTCTGCGGTAATTCTTCAATTTTTGACGACAGACATACTATAATTAAACCCGTCTCCTCTTCAAACAACACTCGTTATCCAAAAAGACATCGTTATGTTTTATGGGACCTCCTTTGACGACCTAAATAAAAAAACACTCCACAATGCAATTGTCAGTGTAGGCACAGTCAGTATTATAATATATCCTAAAGATATCCTACTAATAAACGCAAAAGTTTGTGAGGATGGATGCATGTATGTTTGTTACTCTTTCACGCAAATACCTACCACTGAACCGATTATAATGAAATTTAGAATACATATAGAGAGTAACTTGGATTAACACATAGGATAGGTTTTATCCCGGAAATCCCACGGGAACGGGAACTATGCGGGTTATTCTTTGAAAACGGGCGAAGTCACGGATGGAAAGCTAGTATATTATATTATCTGTTCTAGTAGTATAGGTCAGTCAACAAGCTTACATGGTGTAAATACGAAATATTATTGCTACAGGCAACACAATATCTGCGATGGGAAACCTGATTTGTACGCATAATCTTTCACTGTCCACTGCTAAGTAATTGGCTTACAGAATAATAGACGATCTATGTAACACTGTACCTACAGCGTTTCAATACGCATTTTGTATGAAAATTATATGTGTACTAGCGGTCCGCCCCGGCTTCGCCTGTGGTACGACGATGTTTAAACTATCCTATCTCTCAAGTTGGATCGAACTGCACATGGTGTGCGAATTTTATTATAATCGGTTAAGTGGTTTAGGAGTCCATTGAAGACAAACATTGTGACACGAGATTTATATATATATATATATGACGTGTATATTGTATAGTTTGTCGACTATATAACTGGCAACAAATTATTCTTATCTTACCGTATGTGTCTACACTTAAATGAATTACCGTTGGTATTAATCAATTATTCAGTTAGTAAGCTCAAACTTTTTAAAACATTTAACTGCATGTTTTCCAGGTAAAAAATAATAAACAGAAATATGCCACGTATCCCTATTCCCTACCAAAAAAATTAATTATAAAACGACAATTTTTTTAATAAATGAAAATACGCTCGTTACGACCATAATTTCGCTGCTGTTGTCGAATATCATTATCATAAAAGCTCGGCTTTTCATTGTAATTAAACGGGTCATTCATTAATGCAAAAATAATGATGCACGGAATATGTCACTAGGTTTTTGAGAGCTTTGTTTGTATGAAATTACATTTATGTCAGGAAAATCATCCGCTAAAATACCTTAGTTATATCATAGAGATAGAAAATAGATCCACTCTTGTTTATTCCATCCCAGGACTTTTTGTTGTTTGCGAGTAATTATTATTAATACTGATTAAAATGAGGAAAGCTTGTACACAAAATAATCAACTGTAAAACTGATTTATCTTTATCAAAACACATATTCACATACAAATATATGGTAAACTTAAAAAAGTACATTATCTACCTATGTACAGAATTTTCAATTACAATTTTCGGCACACACAAAGGAAAATTCTAGAACATTCAACTTTATCAGTTACCAAAGTCGTAATTAGGACACAATTGCATTTTCTTATCTTTTCACAAGACTGCGCTTTAACGTTTATGTAAGTTTTAACTACTTTTCTTATTACTTTAAATTTTAATGTATTTAAACGAAAGTTTTTGCTTGCTCTCCTTTGAAAATATTTTTGTTTATAACGTTGGATCGCATGTTAATTCACTGAAAGTTACGGTAAATAAATATTCTAAAAATACATATAATATTTCGTTCCTCATAAATATAATATTATAAACCATATAAAATCCATCGAAAAACGCGCACACACACACACGTATCCGTATAAATTTAATAAGAGGCGAGTAGTCCATGAAAAGCTGCTTCTTGAAAGCTCACACATAAACCGCTTTACAAATTGAGATAAACTTTCTATAAATGGAACCTCGGAGAAGGGCATAGGTCACATTATATTGAAAACAAAAGAAGATGAAGATAAAGTAAAACATTTAACTGAAGCCGCGCAGAATTATACAATATAGTTACATACATATGTATATGTTTCTCTATATACTTTTATAGTTTAAGCTTTAAACGCACACAAGCAAAGAATCATAAGAAGAAATAAACAATCTTAGAAAATGCTTTTACGTTTCATCGATAAAGACGAAATCACTCGTATAGATTTCTAATTTCTCCGTCCAATAATATTATTATTTGATCAAAATACAGTTCATGATTGCGGTCCCAAGTCACTTCAATATAGATCGATTTAATATTGTTACGCTTCAGTGCTCAAATCAACTAATATCTTTATATTAGTTGATTTGAGCAATATCTTTATATTAGTTGATTTGAGCAATTCTTTAATTTAGTAGGTACTTACTTGTTTGACTGACACAAGTGGACTAAAGCACTAAAGAAGAAATGTCCACTGAAATTAATTTTCTTCGAGCTTATACTTTAAAGGCAATACAACATTATATATAATATACTAGTGGTCCGCCCCGGCTTCGCCCGTGGTACATATTTCGCAATAAAAGGTAGCCTATGTTCTTTCTCAGGGTCTAAAGATTATCTGTGCCAAATTTCATCAAAATCGGTCCAGTAGTTTAGGCGTGAAAACCATACATACATACATACAAACCTTTCCTCTTTATAATATTAGTATAGATGGAATTGATAACCATGTTGGCTTAAATTTTATAACGAACTCTAAATAGCCCTGGAATAGACTCTTAAATATATAAATTCTAACTATTGCTCAAGGCTCTTACAAGGTAAATAATGATCATCTAAATGTTTAGTTCAGTACCATTTGCCCGCTAAATTTATATTGAATACTAGCAGTCCGCCCCGGCTTCGCCCGTGGTACATTTTTACGTTTTCTCTACGTAAGAACCATCCTCGTACTTCAAGGAATATAATAAAAAAAGAATTAACGAAATCGGTTCAGCCGTTCTCAAGTTATGCGCTTACCAACACATTTTGGGATTCATTTTTATATTATAGATTGTGTATAAAACCAATCTAACTCTATTAATCTTGAAGCTTTTAAATAGCACTTAACGCATGATATAAATAAATCATTACAAATGGTATTTATAGGTCATTGTTAAACCCCGCTATGGTAACATTTGACCGCCAAATAGCTACAAAAATCCCGACTATTGGCAAAATGCCAGCAATGTATTATCTTTACAACGTGAGACAACATCTATATATGTTGCTGGACTTTTTGTAATCAGGCAGAATACAATTCGCCTATTAAAATGCGATTGCAGTTAGCTGGTAAGGAAACATAAATTAATTGATAAGGAAGTCGTTAAATCAGACTAATTCACGCTAAGTAGATGGTAAAAGTCCAGTTGGAATTAATAAAAAAAAAGACGGGATGCTCTCCGGGAGTGCCGGCAGAAGTGAAAACTTGATTATTAACGTTGAGCGTGTTTGATATTTTGGAATGGTATCCGTCTTACGCTTTTTCGATCAGGTCACGTCTCCTGACGCGAGTTTAAGATTTTATACCCATTACAGAAAAAGTGCTCAACGCCGCTAAAGAAGTTTTCACTTCAAAAATCGTAATTTGGCATTAGCTCCATCTAATATTTTAAAAAGTCATCGATGAATTCCACTTTTCTCTCTATAAAATATATTATTAGCTCTTAGATAAAGAAACACTGCTTGTACGATTGCTTGCTCCGACTAACCTACATAGTCAAAATGTACGCCAAAACAACGCACAATCAATCCATAATAGACTAGAGTAGATAATTTTTGAAACAAAAAAAAATCGCAGTCGGATGAAACCCATTAGAAAAGGAGGGGAATATGATAAAAATGTAAGGAAAAATAAATTACGGTCAATCCGAGTTCGGGAAGTGGGAGGGGGGAGCTTTTAAGAGAAAAAAATGGTCTCTCTCGATTTCCGACAAAACTACGAGTCCTACGGAAAAAAGTTCAATGGCAAAGTTGTAGGTAATAAAAGGATCTACAACTTTTGTATTAACAATTTTTTCACATAACCTCAAAACTTGGTGAAAAATTCAAATAACCAAGTTTTTGGTTTTTTATTTTTATCTACTTCAAAATTTATTGTTTTTCTACGAAATTTGGTGAAAACTTACTTTATTATGTCCCAAATACACTGTAATTTATTTAATTGAAAATGTTTATTTTTTCGCCATATTTTGAATTAATACCAAAAAAACAACCTCATTTTCAATCGAAAAGTCACCCGTCAAAATATCAGCTTTTTTCAAAAACTTGGGGTGCCTTTTATTCATTGAAATCTCAACTATCATATGGTGTAAAAACAATAAACACCACCATAGTAAATGTTCTCAGGAAATGCATACAAATAGTGTGAAAATTAGCTTTTACTAAATCAGGCACACTTCTCGAACTACCTGAAATGTTTTTATCGACATCAATTTGCTTTTGAATATGCTGTAAAATATTAAACTTAGAACAGATAATTATTTTTCTTTTGAAATATTACCGAAAAGCCGATACAAGAGAAGATATAGAGTTCGAGAAGTGTGCATGATTTAGTAAAAGCTAATTTTTACACTATTTGTATGCATTTTCTGAGAACATTTACTATGGTGGTGTTTATTTTTTTTTACACCATATGAAAGTAGAGATTTCAATAATTAAAAGGCACTCCAAGTTTTTGAAAAAAGCTGATATTTTGACGGGTGACTTTTCGATTGAAAATTAGGTTGTTTTTTTGGTATTAATTCAAAATAAGGCGAAAAAATAAATATTTTCAATCGAATAAATTACAGTGTATTTGGGACATAATAAAGTAAGTTTCCACCAAATTTCGTAGAAAAACAATAAATTTTGAAGTAGATAAAAATAAAAGACCAAAAACTTGGTTTTTTGAATTTTTCACCTAAATTTTGAGGTTATGTGAAAAAATAGTTAATACAAAAGTTGTAGAACTTTTAATTACCTACAACTTTGCCATTGAACTATTTTCTGTAGGACTTGTAGTTTTGTCGGAAATCGAGAGAAACCATTTTTTTCTCTTAAAAGCTCCCCCCTCCCACTTCCCGAACTCGGATTGACCGTAATTTATTTTTCCTTTTATTTTCATCATATTCCCCTCCTTTCCTAATGGGTTTCATCCGACTGCGATTTTTTTTATCTTTTCATTATTTTTAAAGGCTTCTACCCCAGTCTATAAGTCCTTCTAAGACGATTTAGGCACTTTAAAAAATTCCCAGCTCTGAATTTAACTGTAACATATATACGATTATTGACTGAAATTACAGTCATAAAAATAAGAAAAAACACATACAGACCATGATCGAACGATTTATTTGACTCACTGCTGAAAAAATTCCGATATAGTTTCTCGAATATTCCATATTTATAAATACGTCTACTTCGTAATAAAATTTATGATATGAATGCAATAGAGAATTTTCAATTTAGCAGTCGAAGAGATTGAGCTGTTTATATTTTCACCTTGTTTTTTTTTTCGAATTAAACCTGCATTCAAACAACCAAATAGGCTTGTGTTAATTAAAGCAACCTACATAACTTAAACTATACCAACAAGTTGGACTTATTAGTCCAGCCACTTTAACATGAAGTGGGTCAACCTCAGAAAGACAGGTAATAAGGTGAATTCACCTTCATAATTACGACGAAATCTCATGTCTTTGATATTACTTATTTGAAAGTCAAAACTCAAGAAGATAAGAGGTATTCACAGAGAGAGCAGCCTCTCGAAGCGATTGCTGCGCCAAGCTGCTCGGTCAGTGTGGACGTGGTTCTGCCGAGGACATGTAAGCACATTTCACCTGCCAGTTTTTCGCTATTATTTTAACTTTACTTATACAAGTTAGTCCAGCATGAAAATATAGATCTTATAATATTAGAAATGGAAATCTACGAATAAATATTCGATATATTTGCAATTCTATCATCTATGCCTATAATGGATGTTACTTTTCCAAGTCCTTCATACATTCCTTCTATACCCATGCCTGTCTCAAACGTATAATAACTAACTTTTCCAAGTGATTCATAGATTCCTTCTCCATAAAGCCTGTATAATCAAGACTTATATAAATATGCGTATATGACTTTTCTACCGACTGTTATATGGTATCTTTAGTAGAAGAATTGTTCACGCATCGTAAATCTAGGAAAATATACATTCGGTAATACTTATTGACTTTGAAAATAATCGCGGGAAGTAATAAGATTACAAGACGTATTTACATGGAAGTGATATTTACTATTTTAAAGAATTGCCCACTAGAGAAAAAGTTATGACATAAAACTCGTTTTATAGCAGGAAAAGAAATTAACAAAACTTTATTGTTTCAAATGCTCGACAAATAAATACAATTTGTTTTTCGGGTATCTGTTATTTACGTTCCAATTTCTTATTGATAAAAGGCTTTGTGAATAATGTTAGGTGTTTATAAAAATTATGTGCCAGCTGAAATTATAATTTTCAGAGCCTTTCTTATATTATATGAGAGTAAACTGAGGTAAAATGTACGTTGCCATTTAATTAGGCTTTTCATTGAACAGCCGATACAGATTTTCTAATATAACAAAATACAAAGACTGATAAAGTATGTAAATTCTAAATCAGAGTAGAGAAGCATTGTTCAAATACTGAACACATTTATATTCCAAGCCACTCGAACGCAAAATAAGAAACTCAATTTAGTTTATGTAAATATATTTTGTTACAATGGTGATTGTTGTGATCCGTCAAAAATAAATAAAAATAGTAATATCAACCGTTCTGAAAATCGAGATTTTTATTCAAGTGTTATGTAGGAGTTCACGATTTTCCTTTATAGCTGTAGTTTTATTTCGCACCAAGTAAAGTACTTGTAATAAAAGAGTTCTGAATATTTGGTACGCTGTCGAGACAATACAGATAAAAAGTTCATACGATTTGAGATATTTTAAAGTAAAAATTAAATCACTAAATAATTATGTAGTAGTAAATACTTTTTTGTAAACAATAATTAGTAATGAACGAAGAAACGATGATTAGGACCTGAAAATGTTATTTTTTTTTGTATTAGTCTGTAACTTATAAAAAGAAAAACAACATTAGAGCTTTTAGTAATTTAATAAACGTATAAACTAACGTTGTAACTTAATTTAATTACTTTTTTTGTCACACATTTCAAGTTGATCACATTTGTTTCACTTTAAAACTTTGAAATATAGGTATATCTTAAGAAAATTTTGTTTAACTTTTTAATTTCCTCAAAAGTATATTAAAAACTATTGCCCAAATAGATTCATGCATCATGAACATATTGAGGGCGATTTCCGATACATATATAAAGAATATCTATCCATAGTCCATACTATCCATACTAACATTATAAATGCGAGAGTAACTCTGTCTGCCTGTCTGTTACTCAATCACGCCTAAACTACTGAACCAATTTTCATGAAATTTGGTATGGAGATATTTTGATACCCGAGAAAGGACATAGGCTACTTTTTATCCCGGGAAAATGACGCAATCAAGGAAATCCCACGGGAACGGGAACTATGCGGATTTTTCTTTGACTGCGCGGGCGAAGCCGCGGGCGGAAACCTAGTTTATCTATATTTACACTATGATTATTATCCATAGGACGTTATTTCATTCATAATAACAATAATATTAACATACTCTATTCGACGAAGTTACATAAATGTGCTAGAATGCGGTAAAGCCGTGCCAATTTCAAATGTAATCACCACTTGGTTTCAGTTGTGGAAGCCATATTAAGTAAATCGATGGTCATTGGTTAAGATTTAGCTGGTTTCGATTGCAAGGTAAACTCATATTGTAGGATTTATAAAGCGTTTATATGAAATTTTGAAATTTAACTGTGAGTAAATAAAACATTTTCTTGTTTGTAGACTCTTCGGAAACGGCTTGACCGATTTTTATGAATTGTTGCAGTATATATACGACACTAGCTGCTCCGCGCGGTTTCACCCCCGTGGCTCCACCCCTGTTGGCCGTAGCGTGATGATATATAGCCTATAACCTTCCTCGATAAATGGGCTATCTAACACCGAAAGAATTTTTCAAATCGGACCAGTAGTTCCCGAGATTAGCGCGTTCAAACAAACAAACTCTTCAGCTTTATAATATTAGTATAGATTTGCGTGATTATTTAGTTATGTTTAAATAGTATTATAATAGTCACGTAGTATTTTTACGAAATTTTTTGTACACAGTAAAAAATAATATCATGAAATGACCTAATAGTAATGGAATGCGTTGAATATATTGGATTGTTAGGGCGGGGCTATAAGTAGTCTAGCGGTCTAGGGACTAGGGTGTCGTTATGATAAAGTGAAATTTATTTATTTTCTCTATAGTTAAGTCCTTTATTGCTATACTTATCAAAAACTTTTTTTAATGCTCTCTGTTTTAATACATTTTTTTTTATACTACCTTTACGAATGATAATTTTGTACTGATATTTAAATAAATGTCACTGTCTAAGAGTATGAAAGTAAAATAATAATTATACATCTTATTGTATTTTTTTTTGGTACGAGATTAATCTTAGCTGTGTTCTTTAATCCTAGCCAGCAAGGTTTAAGCATCTCGGTTTAATTAAAAACAAAAACAATCTTCAATACAAAGTTTCTACTTAAACACTTGGTAATTAAAAAGAAAATACTCCGAATATTTTTATTACAAGAAAGACATAAAAAATTCAATACTTTTATGTGTTTCAAGAAATTACTAAAGTCACCGCAGTCATAAATCATCTTGTACTATAAATATGCAGTACTTGAAAGGAAATTCATACAGCAACGTTCTTTTTCTATGTCTAGCAATAAGAAACTAGTGTTTACTGAAACATGTTGTAAACACAAATGAAATACTACTTTAGAACCCCGCATTAAGGTTTATTTTACAGTTCAAAGGCTGAAACGCAATTTGTCTTGACAAAAATGAAGACAAGTGTGCAGTTTTAAGCTCTATGTCTTTGTAATAAGATACAAGTAAATGCTGGAAAGCCAAACCAAAGGATTGAATGGAATGTAATAAAAGAATCGGCATATTGAATGAAATTGGAGCTATTGAGTACGGATTATACTCGGCCATAGAGACGCTATTGTTAAGATTACTTACTCCAAGCTATTATAGCCGTATCGTAGAAAAATTGATCGACCTAGACGTAATAAATATTTAGTAGTATGAAGGAAATTATGAGAAACTAGCTTGAGGTATTTAGATTTGCTCGTGCAGCGTGCTATTTATGAAATTGTGATAGAGCCCTTTCCCATAACCAGTTTTAGTTCATCCTTCGAGTTTGTGACAAATAGTATGTTGAATTGTTTAACATATTTTGAGTGTTATGAGAGCAATTACTTTGAATACAATAAACGCATACTTTAGAAATGTATATCACCTGCACAGTTCGCTAACTTGGCCACATAAGCGAAGTTCAAAGTTCTTACAAATTCTTTATTTATTAGCTAAAAGACCAGAATAACCTGCGTATTTATAACATATATAACTTACTAGAGGTCCGCCCCGGCTTCGCACGTGGTACATATTTCGCAATAAAAGGTAGCCTATGTCCTTTCTCGGGTATCAAAATATCTCCATACCAAATTTCATGCAAATTGGTTCAGTAGTTTAGGCGTGATTGAGTAACAGACAGACAGACAGAGTTACTTTCGCATTTATAATATTAGTATGGATATTTATGTATAAGTATCCGTACTATTTCTTATTTAACTTTAAAAGAAAACGCTTTAAACTCCACGGCGCCTACTCCACTTTCTGCATGATTAAAACGCCTATTAATAAACATCGTAGGAACAAAAACTATACTTGCCAACACGTCAGCCTTCTAAGCCGCTGTAAGCAGCTTACTCAATGAAGCCTAAGGACGATAGTTTTCGCAAAGCAAGCGATAAAAAACATGAATAATCGTAAATTTATTGAACGAATAATAGCTTTTTTACCTCGTTTGTAGTTGTAACTGTCCAACTTTTTAAATTGCTTATGCAGAATACGCGCTTTCTCGACTCTCGTCCACCAAGGCTATCTTGATCCAACAAACAGTTCATCAATATATTATGAATAGTTATTTAAGTAAATATCTCTAAAAAAAACAAATTATGAATATAAATTTATAAATATATTTATATAGATAAATTTGGTTGTATTGGTTACTAAGAAAAAAGCAACGACACTTTCTCTAATATGCCTTTCAAAGCACTTTTTTTCCTATGCATAATAATGTTTGTTTTCGTTCCCTTTCTGCTATGACGGCATAGGTTCTAGGTCAAAATAAAGTCCCTTCATTCTAGAGACTAGAACCTATAGGTAATGCTCACTTGTGATAAAAATCCTGTATAGAATGTTCCCATGAATTTATTTTACGCTATTGTCAGAATATTTGATTTCGATTCGAGCATTGTCGTGACAAAGAATATATTTTAAGATGTATTCAAATATGTATAGGAATTTCAATCTTCAATTTTGAATCGAACGTGACAATTTTTATTTAGTGTAGAATGTTATATGTATTAGAGTTTTGTTTACTTAAATAATTGTTATATGTTTTTATAAAATACTGAAATCTTTATCATAACATCGTAATAAATATTGAAATTATTTGTTAATCTAATAATTAAATAATGATTTAATAAAATCTTCTCTTATAGCTCTGTTGAATAATATAATTCAATTACACTTACGCTGTTCATGTCGTTTATTTTGTGATTCTAGGTGCATAAAAGTGCTTTTGCTCGTCAAAACTGCGGCAAGTCTTAAGAGAGAGCTCAAGACTCAAGTATTAACGAAGAAGCATCTATCGACTAGTCCTTTCAAGCCTGCAGTTTGTTAACCCCAGGGAAATGATTAAGAATATTTTTACAGGTTAACAATTACCTACTTTAAAGAAGACCACATTATGAATTCAATACTATTGTACCTAATAATAATTTAAAAGAGGCATAAAATGACCTCTTCCTTAATTTAACTTTTATCAATTTTAAATTTTAATATGCTTTTTCACTAAGTTTTATCAGATTAAAAAAATGTGTGCGTGTACTAGTGTACACACGTAAGAAGTGAAACTCCTTTATGACCTTATTTTTCAAAAAATAGTTTACTAAGTATATGCAACTTTACAGAAATACGTCAATAACGCGTGAGGGATAAAAACAAGATGGCGCGTAACGGAAAAATGTTACACTTAATTTTTTTCCAACCCCGATAAAGAAGTTTCACTTCAAAAATCTAATTTTAACATATTTTCGACATACATAAAAATTAAAAATATTTTGACTGTTGCTCTACCTTACAAATTATTGCAAGATAGCACGTTATAATATGAAAATTTTAAACAAAATCCACAAAGTGGTACTCTATTTGAAATCACATATAATATATTGAACAAGCTTATATTGGCTTTAACTTCATCGGTGACCGTATAACGACGTATCCACAACTTTAACAAGTTCCGAAGCTAAGTAAGCGCTTAATCAAACTTGCTAGTTGCTAGTTATTTGTGTTAAGCCTGTCCACAACGTGCTTTGGAATTCTTTATGGTGTATTTATTACAGATGTTTATAATGTGTTTCAATTTATATTGGCGGAGTTTTGAACTGGACAGTACTAAAGATAATTTTTCATTCTCTTAAAATTTTAACCAAAAAATAAAGGGTTGACGAGGTTGACCTCCTTCTTTAAATAAAAGTCTCCATATTGAAAACAGATAAAAAATAATGATAGTCAAACATATAAGTAAATTATCTTGATTATCAATAATATTTTCCAAAATTGCGTCGAGTTTTCTGAAAATGTTTATTGTTAATTGTTCTGTTTAGGGTATAATATGTATAAGCAAATACATATAAAAATATATTTATCGTAGAACACGCTATTCACAGTTAAGTCAGCTTTATTACGCATTTTATAGTCTTCATCAGTCATTCTTAATTATGAAAGGCACAGTTGCTGTTTAAATTAAATAAAGAAATGTGTTTATTTGCATTACATTACATTTTGATCTCGGGGCGAGAATATGTAGTAAAGAATATTCTAAAAGTTTCAGTAATTCAAGTATGGTTTTGAAATAACCACTATATCTCCTTAAAAAATAAGGGCTGATTTTTCAATCCTTGATTAAAACTTATTCGTCGAATAATGTATAAAACTACCATTTTAAATTAAATATAAAATTTTATCCAAGCATTGAATAATCGGCCCTAAAATTGAATAATATAGACCACATTGCGAACCCATCAATAACCTTTAAATAGAGCAGAGAGTCTAGAGCTATAAATCTATTTATCAAATGACCTAACCGACAACCATTAAATAAATCAGAGTCTAGAGAAATAAATCTCACTACATGTTTATCAAATGACCTAACAAAAGTTCAAGGTTAGTTTCTAGACAGTGCTCAGGTGTCTGACACTAGACATCGCACTTAACTATCTAATTAACGAGCTCTCATAAAAGATAATTTGCAAGTAAATAACATCTAAGATAAAATAAGTTTATGTTTATTATTGTGTACAAAATGTTCTTATTTAATTAATATTCGAACCTTTCTTAACACTGTCTAATTCATAATATAAATTCATATAATAACTACTCGTTTTTATAGTGAACTAGCTTTCCGCCCGCGGCTTCGCCCGCGTTTTCAGAGAAAAACCCGTTCCCGTAGGATTTCCGGGATAAAACCTATCCTATGTCCTTTCTCGGGTATCAAAATATATCTATACCAAATTTCATACAAATTGGTTCAGTAGTTCAGGCGTGATTGAGTAACAGACAGACAGACAGAGTTACTTTCGCATTTATAATATTAGTAAGGATTTAAATAAATAGTCTAATTCGTTTTATTTCTTGTAAAATCTCCAATAAGACGATTTGAAAAGGAACTCATGACACCTTAATTTTTAAAGTAAAAACAATATGTCCATAAAAAGTACAGATTGATCTCAGTAATTCAAACCTTTT
Organism: Colias eurytheme; assembly: GCF_061535395.1. Taxonomy (NCBI): domain Eukaryota; kingdom Metazoa; phylum Arthropoda; class Insecta; order Lepidoptera; family Pieridae; genus Colias; species Colias eurytheme. The sequence goes on along the minus strand of NC_142981.1, from coordinate 10,610,170 downwards.
CATAACTCTCTCTTTTCAATAAAAGCCTTTTAATATCATAAAGCAAAACAAATCTAATTAAAGTGTTCTAGATTGAATAAAACTATTTTAATTGGATCTCCAATGAACGTAACAGTTTAATGAAATTTGTAGTTAGCTTTTTATCTCATATTTGTGAACATACGTATATTAATTCGGAATATTTCTTCTATTATGATACCTAACGTTAAAAATAATCTCAAAATAAGGAGTTGCTATTTTTGTAAGTACTCTGTAGTTTTGGCAAACGTTGATTTTGCTGAGTTTTAAAGTAAGTATAAAAGATATTCGAAATAAAAAAATTGTGGAAGACTAAAAAAATGTATCTACATACGTTACCATTTTTTTAATCCCATTGTAGTTTCGCTAGGAAGATTAATATAATATTGTGTGTTAAAAAATATTATAATTTAATATATTTTTATGAAACATTCTGCAAGTCGGTTATAAAAAATGCAATATGATTGAGAAACATCCCCTTTTATAGCAATATGAGAACACATGACCATAGTTATAACTAGTTCACCAACGCATCGGGAACGTCACTGGAATCCACACCCGTATATTCCGTGCCCTAGAAAATCGCCTAGCGAGATCCATTTCCGAACATTGTACTCACATCTGCGAGTGCATTAATCCAATTTTAGTCGGCGCTTGAAATAAAACTTATACCTGAGTATCTGGACTATTTTATTCACATTTATATTGCGTATGTTATGGGCGTCGATTGATTGATGTTGGAATAACTCTGTGCGTTTACAAGTCGCTATTTAATTATAGTTTAGTATGTACATGTAATTTAGCGTAAGATACTAAATGTGGATTGATATTTAGATTTTATATTTACATATTAACATTATTAAGTGCGGGGATTTATTTGTCTTTGTTGTTAGATACCTAATAATTGCTCCGTAACTAGGTACTTAAACTATTTTAAAAATTACTTCAACAATAAGCTAAGATGTAAGCAGAGGTTTATTTTTCGATTATACAATCAATCCGGTCGGACTTGGGACTAATAGCCAGTTATAATCTAACACATTCCTTGTCCACGAAGTTCAATTTCCGAAAGTCTAAACACATTTGCAAATAAATAACATATAGGTAAGAAATCAAAGATAGTAAGCTTCAAAGGGATGCTAGTCTTACATTGTTAATTCGCTCCTGTATTTATTACAAAAGTAGAACTGTTTAAAAACTATGCAACAGCTTCCGCGGCTATAACTTTAAACAACTTACCTGACGAGATTATAAAACAGTAACCTACTATTTAGTAGATAATCGGAACGCATTTATCGATAAAATGTTGTTAATTTATACAGAGTGCGTGTGGAGTTTCGAAATTGAACACTTTAAAATGCCTTACAAATGATAGGCTTTTATATTAAATGCATTCATTATTATTTAATAACCTTTTTGAAAGTAAGAGTGCGGTCTGTAGATAAGCTTGTTATCTTTGTGGATTTAAACAGTAGTAAAGACTTCCTATCCTATCTGAGGCACTACAGCCGCGAGTGGGCCCTGGCCTGGTCCATTACTTTCTTCCAGACCCCTCGATCCCTTGCCCGGGCTCTCCAATTCTTCACATCTATCGCTTCCAAGTCCTTTTCCACACCATCCAACCAACGGAGCTTTGGTCTTCCTGACTTCCTGAGTAAAGACTTCAATAATACAAAATCGAGCTTCGGTACAACTACTTTTGATTGATTTTTGTAGTCAAAAGTGGTTTTGAACGCGCAATGATTTATGACTGTGACATTTTAAATATTTCTTCTAAATTAATTAATTAATAATGTATTTCATACATCGTAGAATATATTTATTGTCTAGTTTATTACGAATTCAATAACAACATTACTTTACTGTTTATTTTACTGTTATTTGTTGATGTTTATAACATTTTAATTTATACTAAGCCAACATGACAAGATAAACAAGTCGTAACAGCTAATGATAAATAGCCTGTTTGATTAACGGCTTTGCTTCCGAACCGCCCTAATTTAACACTTTATTTTGACACAAACTAATAGATACGAAATGAGCAAGCTTTCTCGTGTAGTTCTTGTAACGCTCTTATTATTATAGAAGTGCATTTAACTGTGGCAATGCAAGTATATAAACTAAAAGTACAGCACAGATAATATAATACTAAATACTAGTAAGTACATACAGTATAATATAACCATGTATAAAACATGTTATAGGTAATCTATATTGTATTTCGCGCTGTGATTTATCTGCATACTAAATAAGATACATTGAGTTACTTATAGAGGCGTAGTTCTAAAAACAGAATCGTATCAACTAATGACCATAATACTTACATTACCGTGTTTTACTTTTACGCCTTTACGAACAAACAATATACAACTGAAACCTTAAAAATCTGTTCGTAACGAATCAATTAACAAGCACATATTCAGAAAATCTTATAAGCAATTCAATCCCCAGTAGACTGACAAATTCATGGACTCGATCTAAATGGACGTCAATTAATTCTCCAACATGTAATGTCCGTAATCCCTCCAAGAACCGGTCTTTAATAAAGTTTCAGACATAATTGGTATCAGGATTCGTATCTAAAATTCTAATCCAATTACTAGGTCGTTAATTAGAGAATGTAACGGAATAGACTGTGTTTAGTTAATCACGGTGAACGTTGTAGTATATGTATGAAAGCTCCTGTTAGTTGTGAGTTGTGACTGATGTTATTTCGCATAAATGTATTATATTATACATGAATGATTGCTTTCTAAATAGCGGTTTGATAAGTACAAAGCCTGCGATTCGTTAGTGTTAATGTTAACACGAACAAAACTGAACTAGCTTTTGCGTGCGGCTTCGCGTTCGTACACACTTGGTACACACGTTTGCGTCATATACAATGCCTGATCTATCAAGATGACAAATTCCTGCAGAACGGCTAAATTCTTCAATATATTTTGAATTCAAGAGCAAAGAAAGAAAAGCTTCATAATAGAAATCACACATGTTTATGAGCTAAAATCTCTGTAAAGTTCTGAACAATATATTAACCAAATTTTGTTTTCATACTAACAACAATTGTAAATAATATCTACTGGGAATGATAACATACGATATTTTTGCAACATGAATAACTTGATTCACGTAATTACTCGGTTCTCATAAAACATTGAACTGAAATAGACACGATCTCAAATAGAGGAGGGTATTAGGGCAGATTGGCACAAATATTTGCGCACGAACGTTCCTTCGCATTGATTCGCCATCTTCCACTGTTTGCTCGAAAGCTTATTATTCATCAGTATTGAAGATAGGAGATTTTACTGTTCATAGCTATTATAATATTAAAACGTATAACCTACTGAGTACAAATCTATTAAATTCGTCTAATTTTCTAAATGGCGTAGCTATAGTATAATAATTGTTTTATTTTTTAAGTGCTTAATTTACTAAAGTTACCTATTTGTCTGTCTCTGATAGATTAGTTTATTCATAAAACATACACTATTTTTTACATAAATAAAAACTTAAACAGTCTACACTATTAATAAATAAAAATATCAACAATTACCTATCCGGTTAGTCGTATGTTCCAGTTCAAACGAAGAACAAATAAATTACAAAAGTGAATAAAAGTAATGAAGTTTTAAACATATAATTAGTACAGATACATACTATAAAATTCCAAACATCTCTATTCTCTATGGTTTAAACAAATGACTAACGCTTCGCATACCATAACGTAAATCGTCCAAGATCAAAGGGATTCTTGTTAACATTCCCCATTGCAAGATATCGATGAAACGTTAGATAGTAATCGAATTTTATAAGAAAAGGACTAAATAATTTTGAATGTATTTAAATGTCCTCCTTTTCTTATTGCTGATAAATAAGAATGTTGTTTGACAAAGATTCATGATAAATACAGAGTATATATATCTATGAAAATTTATCCAAATGAAATGAGAATGTTAGTTTTATAGTTCATTCTTATTCTTAACAACGTAACCACTCTGAAAGTTATTTTACTTACACCATGTCAAAGATAAGTAAATAGTTAAGAAGAAAACATTAACATACGTGAAAAGCCTCAAGCAGAAAGCTAAAATTCTAAGCTAAGAAAACTTTTACAAAGATGAATATAAAAAAACATAGATACTTATGTTGGATATTGTAACTTATTATTTTTTTATATACTTTGTAGTTATAACTTATAAACATACGACAGTCGATAGGTACTATTATATTTTCTGTGGTATTGGTAAACATTATCTACCTACTTACATACCTAGGATGTTTAATAAAAATTGGCTTTTATTTTATCACATTATTTCCTTGGTCATATCAACACTAGGGAATTTCGAATTATTGAACAATCCAGGTCAAAACAAGAAACTCATCTTCGCGGTCTTTGTCACCTTGTTCGTTTTATCTCGACCTATTTTATGATAACCTTTGACGTTAATCTATTTTATGATGAATAACTCATGATACAATATAAAGAAAGCATTTCTATTTTACAGTAACAGTTTTTGAGTCAAATAATAATGTTGGTATTTCTTTAGATAAGTCAATTAATCTGTGAGGGAAAATCGAACAGATCCACAAAATTGAACTTGAAATCTAACTTCAGATTCTCTAAAACCTTGATTTATTTTTTTTAAATTAAATTTCATGAGAAATTTATTCTTGCAATTCAGACTCTATATAAAATAGATATTACTATAAACCACACACTATAAACCACCAATCCATTAAAAATGTAATCTTGATAATCAATATCATCGTCCTATCTGTATGAATTGGATATCCGCATACTTGACTAATTTTGCAGTCTTACTACTAACTAGCAATGTCCGCCCGGATCGAGACGCATCAAAAATATTAGCAAATTGCCAATTGTTGCTTAAAAACAAAATTACAATATTACGTTACAAAAAGGTGCTCAACTCTATCGAAAAATGATTTTAGCATTCTTACATTTTTTTGCTTCTTGAAAATGATAGAAACTTATAAAAATTCGTACTTGGTATACAGACAAATAATAGCTTAACAAGTTTAACAATTTATATTTCTCCCACAGGAACAAATGAAGACTGCTATAAATTGATATTGATACAAACTAAATTAAGTGATAAGGCCGCCTTCTGTGCTGGACTAGTTATAAGTTTTAATTTTAAGGATTTATTTGTATGCCAGCACAATAAAGTGTTAATAAATAAATAAAATAAATAAATTTTTAATAGATGCTGTATACTCAAATTATACATGGTAATATTGATATACATTCTTAAACTGACCGGTTCGCTTAGTTTTTAGTGAGAGCCTTCCAAGCCAGAGGTCGTAGGTTCGATTCCCACCCAGGGCAAATATTTTTGTGATGAATATAGATGTTTGCTGTGTCTGTTAATTATCTATATAGGTATTTATTTAAAATTATAGGTATCTGGTATATGTATTATTATCAGCCACCTGGTTTCCATAACACAAGCGAAAGCTTAGTATTGGACCAGATCGCGCCGTGTGTGTAAATTGTCCTGAAATATTTATATTTATTTATTTATACTAACATTAAAATCCACAAAGATACTTCAAGGCAGAATCAAGCAAAATCTTTAGTATTCAAGAAAAGCAACAGTCAGTCACAAGATACAAGGTCAGGCCGGCATGACTACAGACTAGCCATCCCCTGGGAGATAGTACAATACTAGTGCAATTTGCAATAACTGTGTTATCGCTGTACGTCTTTTAGAATAACATTTTACAACATTTTCTGTCTCCTTTAATACATTTCAAAAGTCGACTTTCTCACAATAATTGACAACTGGAATTAAGGAGCCTTAAAGAAGAATTGAATCATATACAGTGTAGTGTAGAATGTAATGAATAAAATGGTAGATCAAACAAACAACAAACAAAAATACTTTATTGTGCACCACAGAGAGAAGTACAAGTAAGGACACAATACAATAATTAATAAAAGAAGGTAGATGTTGTAAAAGTAACAGAAATCTCAATACATGGACTTTCAATTGTCAACTGTATAATATGTATAAATAGAATCGAAAAGTCACAATAAATGTATAACCTATATGTAGAACGTGGATATATAATTATTCTTGTCTTCAATAATACACCGTACCTAATTAAAACTTCGAATGCCATAATTCTACGTAACTAATTAACGAGACTTGATAATAAACAACGAATTATTTCATTAACACAATTCCAGCATAATATGATTCCTTATTTATTCATGTATTGCGGTCGAGGGCCCGTTATGACAGCGTAGAGCGGAATTATTTACCTTGTTTTACATACATGTTAAATTTCTAAACAAATCGTATATAAATCACAATTACGACCGAAAACTGTAAATTCATTCCCTGCACATTTAAAAAGTAATTGTTTTTACCATTGGTTCTAATCTCACCTGTAACTCACTGGAGCCCGCAGGTTAATCGATGACTCTCTCGACATCGACCGTCGTCGCTTATCACCTTCCCGCCAACTTGCGTAACTACGCGCATACGGCATTACACCACACCCTTCACTCACATTCATAAAATCCACTGACATATCCACACTATCCATTGTATCGTTCACAAATGTATCATTTAGTCTCGAATCAAATTCGAACGAAGTGTTCATGTTCGTGTAATTTTCAAATAAAGAATGGTTTGTTAGCTCATACACGCCGTTGTGTTTCGGACTAGTGTAGATGTACACTTTGTCGAGTTCCGTGTCATTTTGCGTTTTAATTGTGTAGCTGGCGTGAGTTTCGTTAGAGAGGCGATGGTAATCGTCTGTAGATGTATACCACGCTTCCAGTACTGCTATATGCGAATCTAAGTCTCGACAGGTCAGTCTGAACTCGAAATCATTGCATCGTTGTTCTTCAACAATTTCTGAAACAAATGAAATTACCGATGTTAATATCATTACAAAATTTTAGATGTTTATTTAATACTTTTACTACACTTTTCACTTTCGAGACTAACTAGTAGTGAACATGCCACTGAGCTCACTCATTCTACATTGTTTTGCTATTTGTTATTACAGTAAATTATTTGCATTCATATTTTCCATATTTGAATTTAATCTACAAATGAATCAAACTGTTCAAATTCTCGAAATAGTTACAATTTCTACAAACTATTAAATAAGTATTTTTAGCTCCTATTTCATTAATCCAAAAGCGATATATAAATAATACACCTTAATTTATTAATTAATAATACAGATAACAAAGGTGTGTTTAGTATCGATTAGTATGACTTTCCTGCTGTAACCCACATGCTTAATGAATCAGAGGCGGCTCGCCCTAAGGAGCGCTGGTGCAGTGAACTCCCATAAATAATTATAATAAAATCATACTCCTTAATTTAATTATTAACATTAATTATTATCTACTATTTAAAATCAATCGTAATCTTTAAAACTACTGTTAATACCAATGAATATATCCATCATTCCATCATCCCATACACCTGTAAATACCTACTGTATTATGTAACGCGCGAAGCGGTGCGCTCACGATTGCGCTCCAATGAAAAAAGATTTAGTACATTTCCTAATACGAAATCCAATAGGAGTGAAAGAGAGGGTTTTGCCAGAGCCCTGCGCGTGAAACAAAAGATTTTCTATGGAAAAGTAGCAAAATTCGGAGCGCCGCACCCGCAAACGTTGCCGGTTCGTTTTTACCGCCAGGCAGGACAGCGATTGCGCGCGAGGTTGCCAGTTACCACTTTTATAATATAAACAAAACACTCGAGTCAACTTCAATGCACGCGCGCGATTCATGCAATTTTCTAATTAAAATTATAAAATACGTGTTGAAATAGCCTGTAGTTATCAGTATTACTTGTGAGTGTTAAAATGAACAATAATTATAATGTGGCGTTCATTAAAAAGTGTGTTAAAACGTTACAAATTCGGCTTGAATGTAAAGCTAATAAGGGACCGCCACGGCCTGAACTTGGCAAAAATGTAAGTACGACAAAAACGAAAACATATACGCGTGTGTTTAAATCTGAACAATATGTGAAAACACCGTGGTTGTGTGTTTGTGATGAAAGCAACAAACTATTTTGTTTTCCGTGTCTTTTATTTAAAGCGGGCGCGGCCGGCGGAGGTGAGAGTGCTTGGACTGAAACGGGCGTTGACGACTTAGCTCATCTTTCAATCAAGATGAAAAAACATTCACAATCTCGGTACCATTTGTTGAATGAACTGCAATTGGCGTCTATCGGACGACAAGACATTCGTAAAGCACTAGATTCCGCGTAGGTACCCAAAGTCAATACGCGAGTTCAATGACCGTGTCGATGAAAACAGACATATTTTACGAAGGTTAATAGATTGTGTCGTATTTTGTGGTGCATTTCAAATTGCTTTATGGGGGCATGATGAGTCTTCGGAATCCCTGAATCCCGGAATCTATATAATATATTTTTTTTTTTGATAAATTGTACTGATTTACACCATGTATTTTCAGTATTTTATTTCAAGTGAACACCCATAAAATTTTGTCACGAGCCGCCTCTGTAATGAATATTAATGACCCACTAGTATACTGTTCACGTTTAGTACAGGGCTATAAAATGCCCAAATAATGTTTCAATGATATCAGATTGCCTAAAGTACAGGTACACACACTTTCAAATTGTTTCTAAGTAAATATTAAAACGACAGAAAACACATTTATTTAAATTTAACTTTAACTCGATATCTTCCAATGATACTCTCTATATGATACCATACCTAAAAAAACTCGCTAACTATATGCCCTTTTATAAATTGTCTGTTATGATTTGTAATAGGAATGCATATTGGAATCAGCAAATCAAATTTAAAATATATATTTCAGAGATAGAGCCAGACAGACAGGCAGACGGCGGAGTATACTTAGTCTGTTTTATATCCATTTTGTACTGAATATGGATTCGTCAAAGCAGTTACTGTTAAAAAGTCACTTTAAATAGTCTTATCAAATATGTATAACGTATTTTATTAATTTGGACCAATAGTTTTATCTGCTCTATAATATTTGTAATAGTATCATATATGTATGTTGGAGGCAAACAATTTTTCCGTTTACAAACTGCTTCGTCAGTTTACAAACACTCGGTATATTTTATTATGCCGCGAATTTGGAATCATATTTTTATCGCAAACGGACATACATATATCGAAAGACCAAATATTTATTTTATAAGATTGAAGCCCGTCCACAAATTGAGCTACTCGGAATGTGGAGATTACCACACCCTCGCAGAACATTAGCGTTAATAAATATTAACTATCGCCCCGCGGTTTTACCCACTTCACTATACTTATAGTCAACTATTTTCGTCGTGACGTTAACCTGTAACCTTTTTCAAGATTTAGGCTATACAATAAGCAAGGTTACAAAGAAGGGAACAACATGGGAACTTTCAAGAGACGAATTAACAGGAACTTTCTAGGCGGGCGTGACTTACCACCTTAGATCTCGTCACCACTTTCCATCAGGTGGGACTGGGATCAAACGTCCACCTATTCAGATAGTATAAAAAAACCAAGATGACTTAAAGAAGTATTATTTCGGAGGGAAGTGATAGTCTAGACGGTGGACCTGTCACTATAGCGCTGTCACTTTTCCACACTGGAAATAATACTGTTGGACTCACGTAACTGCAGCAGGGGCAATATTGGAATTGGACCCTTCATTGGCTCCTTAATTGTGATGTGTATAGGCAAGCAGGGGCAATTTAGACAACAACTGAAATTGCCCCGACCGCCGAACAACCAAGATTGTATTAATATCGCCCCTGCAGCAGGTACATGAGTAGCCGGCATAAGACATCATGGTACGTGACTGGTCTTTAAAACTAAAACAAGTTGCGTTTTACGATTGTTACTTATTTAAACATAAAGAAAACAGCTAATGGCTATTTTATACGTTTCCCAACAAATGTGTGCTGTATCGGTTTTTATGATAATTGGTGTAAGTGATAGTTGACCCAATTTGAGAGATATTTTTGGACTTTATAGATATATGTTTTGTGGGCTGTCTATAGGGCAGTGACGACATTGGCTTTTACCTGCTTAACATATTCAGAATTCAGACTACTTTTTTATAGTTTATAGTGCCTAAGCGTGTGCAAGTGACTATTATTTTCAAATATAAATTAATACATTATTATGTAATGTATGTAATTATGCAAAACATCACATTACAATTTATATACGACGTAAGTACATGTCCAAAGCATTGCATCATTATAACATTCAAATTACTTTTCAATTATTTCTATATATCTACTTTTTTAATAAATAACTAACTACGACTAACATATCTAGCATGAAAGTTTATAAAATATTAAATACCTAAGTAAAACAAATTGTTCCTAGCTTTACTTTCTCTAGTCTTTGCAACTCGATATTATGAAACCATATACCCTTCGAAAAGATATGTTGTCTTACATTCCGTAGATAAATATTTATCTTGGAAATGGTCATAATAACTGCACTCAGCATTGAGCTGATGAAAAAACTTAAGAACTATATTATTTCTTGTAGAAAATATATTATGATATCCACAGATATTTATAAAGTAAAATAAAAACAAGAAACTAAAGTCTAACCTTAGTCGCGATAAATTCACGAATAGAAGAAATGTGCATTACTATTCAAAGTGCAAACTTATAGGTATTAGTTACTACAGATTACTAGTACATCCCTATTGAAATTAAATTATGAAATAATATTTATCCATTGTCTGCCGTTTTTACCGAAAAACAATAAGTAGGTAGATACTATACCAAAATTATCAACATGAATCAGTTACATTATTAAAAAATTGTGTTTAATTTCCAAAAGAGGCTGTCGTTTATCACCAAAATAATATTGTAATATTTCATCACAATATAACAAATAGTCTAGCTAACGGTCTAACATTTTCGAATCCTTAAACCATTTCGGCATCATTAACATGAACCCAAATCCCGGATTTAAGAAATAATTAAATGGCCTTGGGCTTAAAAGATTCGGTCATACAAAGCCTACGAGGTTGGACTCAATTATAACAGAATTTGTTGGAATACAGACACGGCTTCTACAAAGCAATGTAATTAAACGAAACAGGAGTTATAATGATCGCGCTTCGATATTAGATAACATTAATAAAACGTTCGTAGAACAGAATATAATTATTCAACGGAAGTAATGGTTCCTTACCCAAAAAGTGAAGCCTTCTTAATGCTTACGTGGTACGATAAAAATGTCTTTAATATTTTTAAACGTATGACGGAAAAATTCCAATAATATTAAATTCTACTTAGCGAGTGTGGGTTAATGGTGTATTAAACACGAATACTATTATAATTAATATTATAATTTTTCACAAGTGCAAATCACAAATTTTCGAATTACTCTATCGCACAAAATACGCATTAAACTCAACTCTTCTTCTTTTGATGGACACAGAGGTCCATTTTTTATGTAGAAAAATACACATATCATCTATACTTATAATAAATCTGTAGAGAGGCCAATTCTGTACATGAAATATATTAAAAAAAAAACTATGAAGGGGTGATAAGGGATCGCTACTGATGCCAAAAATGCAATCAGTAAAATTTTTGTCTGTCTGTCTGTCTGTCTGTCTGTCTGTCTGTCTGTATATTCGTTATAGAAACAAAAACTACACGACGGATTTTAACCAAATTTGGCACAATTATTCTTCATACTCCTGGGCAGGTTATAGTAAAAGAATCATGTAAATCGGTGTAGAAACACCAAAGTTATACATGAAATACGCTATAAGTCATCGCGCGTGAATACAGAATCATGCAGCCATAAGGATTATTTTTGTGTATCAGTTGCCGCGTTCGACGCGCTTCGCGGCGGGAGCTATAAAAAGGCGGCGGGTCTGCACCCGTTTCGCGTTGTCATGGCATCACGTGTGAACGGCTGAACCGATTTCGATAATTCTTTTCTATTATATTCCTTGAAGTACGAGGATGGTTTTTATGTAGAGAAAACGTAAATATGTACCACGGGCGAAGCCGGGGCGGACCGCTAGTAAATAAATATATTAGGTGGTGGACAATAACAGGGTAGGGTACCCCACACATCCCAGGGGTCGGTGTGTTATGTTACGCCGACGACACGTTGGTGACTGCTCGTGGAAACTGTCTAAGTGAGGCAGCCCAATTGGCGACAGCTGGCGTTGATCTAGTTGTGAATCGTATCCGCCGGCTAGGTCTGAAAGTGGCCTTGGAAAAGACGGAGGCGCTGTGCTTCCATGGCCCCCGTAGGGCACCAGGGGCTGGTTCCTGTGTACAGGTGGGGGGCGTGTCCATAGAGATCAGTCAGACAATGCGCTATCTGGGAATTTTCTTAGACGGTCGTTGGTCTTTTGCGGAGCACTTCCGTCGCCTCGCCCCCCGGCTCACCGGAGCGGCCGGGGCACTGGGAAGCTTGCTCCCCAATCTTCGGGGGCCTGGAGATGGCTGTCGCCGGCTTTACACCGGTGCCATCCGCTCAATGGCCCTGTACGGAGCGCCCATCTGGGCTGATTCTCTTAGCGCCCGGACTAGACCCCTTCTGCGTCGTCCGCAACGGGTCATGGCGCTAAGAATATCGCGGGCATATCGGACTGTCTCTTTTGAAGCAGCCTGCGTACTAGCCGGAACCCCCCCTTGGGAACTTGACGCTGCTGTACTCGCGGACGTGTACCGACGAATTGCTGGGTCCAGGTCTTCGGGGCTGGAACCAAACCCCGAAGAAGTCTCGCGCTGGAGGGCTTCGGCTCGCGAGCGTCTGATGGAGGAATGGGTGCGGCGTCTCGAGAACCCAACTGCAGGTGTAAGGACGGTGGAGGCCATCCGGCCGGTCCTTTTAGAATGGTGCAGCAGACGACATGGGGCTCTCACGTTCCGCTTGACACAGGTACTGTCTGGACACGGGTGTTTCGGACGATACCTGTGTCGAGTCGCGATCCGGGAGCCAACCATGGCCTGCCATTGGTGCCCAAGCGAGGAGGATACAGCGGACCACACGCTGAGTGTGTGTCCTGCGTGGTCCGTGGCTAGACAGCGACTGGTCGCTGCTGTGGGGCCGGATCTCTCGCTCCCGTCCTTGGTTCGCGCCATGGTTGGAGGCTCCAGGTCCTGGCGTGCGGTGGTCGCCTTCTGTGAGGAGGTGATGGTGCGAAAAGAGGAGGCGGAGCGGGTTCGTGAGGGGAACCCTCTCGCGGACCCGATGCGGCGCCGGCGACCCTTTAGGCACCGACGCCGAGTCGCGGTCGCTAGCGATCGCGACCTGCCTCCCTAGCGAAGGGCTCTGGACGATGGACCGGGGACATGCTCCATCGTCCGGGGCAGTGAGGTGACATGAGACGTGTTCCGCTCATGCCGCCTCGCAGAGGAAGGAGGAGGCGCGCACGCGCGCAGCCGTAGGTGGTAACGGAGGTGGGCCCGTAACCGGGCGTCCGCTGCCAGGGTCGTGGACGATTTCTAAGAGTACCCGCGGCCCCGGCTAACTGCGCGGCTCGACGGAACACAGTGGGGTTTTAGTCGGTAAGAATCCGACATAACCCTTGGCTCCATCCCCGGGGGCCGTGGGTATCTTTCGAAGATTTCCCCACTATAAAAAAAAAAAAAAAAAAAAAAAAGGGTACCCCACACATTATGTAAGGCATCGTACAGATTGGGAGCAGTCACCCAAATGGCAGACTAATGCAATTTAGCTGTAGCAAGTGTGCATTGCAAAATTGCTCCCCAATCTCGTCCTTGTCTCTCCCACTGAAATCACTATTTCCATTCCACTTCCACAAGCTTCACCCTCAGGCATTTCCAATTCGGATCAAACGTTGCCATAGCAACCATCCAAAACAACGCTATTTGTCCAAACCACCAGCACATAATGGTCCCTTGCGTCCTTCGAATTTATAGGACTGAGTCGTTTTCGAGAGGTCTATTAATAGTGGTTGGATTACTCTCGGGCCAGATTAACAAGAGAATATTAATAGAAAATAGACGTTAAATGAACGAATTAGGGGATAATTTGCTTTAATAGTCGGTGATAAGAAGTCTTGTGGGGTATTCCGACATTTCAATCAGTTTTGCATAGTTGCATAATATTTACTGAATGAATGAAACTTATGAGTTAAGTGACTGTAAATAATTGAAAGAAAATTTTGGGGAATATTTTAACAAGCTTTTGATTTTTGTAATTGCCATTTGCATTAACATAATACCTATACCTAAGTTTACTTTATATTTACGTAGGTAATTAATAATTATTATAACTAACTAAGAGCAACAAATTCTTCACACTGTTGGTTTTTTCATACATTTTAATTGTTTATTTATTTAAGGGCCGATTTTTCAATGCTTGGATAAAACTTATCGCGAATAATGTATAAAACTACCATTTTAAAAACGTAGTCTAATTGCCCGTATTTGACAGTTTACGTGACATTTTAATATTATCGTGTAATACTTTATTGGACGGATAAGATTTATCCAAGCATTGAAAAATCGGCCCTAAGATTATTATTAAAGTTTAATCCATACTAAGCTTCCTTTTTCAAAAGCTAAATAATTACAGTTTAAACATACGTATCTTAATCTCTTACTCGTTTGTTCACAACTGCAACTTAATTCCTACATTGTTTGCAACAATTTGCAACGATCCGAATAGCCTTGCACACGTTATGCAACGTGAAACAGTGCCAGTGTTGCCAGTAAATTAACTCCCTAATTTGTGGGAAGCCTGTGCCAGTGCCAAGACTTGGATGTCTCACTGAAACGTGACCTCGCATTTTAAATACGACTTTAAAAGGTTTTGCAATAGTTTTACTAAGTGTTGATGTTAAATAAGTAATAACTTTTCAATAAAGTAAACGATTATACATGAAAACCAAAGAAATGGCTAAACTAAACGATTATACATGAAAACCAAAGAAATGGCTAAACAGATTCACTTCAAGTACTGCTGGACTTCACACGGAAATATTTATTTAAGAAAAAATGATGGATGTCCTCTTATCCGCATAAACACCGACGAAGACTTGGTTAAATTTAAAGCCGATTGACTATATTCTTATATAAACTTTTTAATTCTACTGCAACTATCTATATTAAAACCTAAAATTATGCCACAACCTCGTTACTTTAGAAAGATATTTTTAATGATTGTATTTGCATTATTAATATTGTATAACGTATCTTCATTTTTATTATTTAGCATTTACTATATGAAATGTATAATTATGTCTAGTAAATATTTTATGTTATTTGAAATTATTAATGTACTAATTTTAATATTAAGTATTTTGTATAATCTTTCTAAAAATGCCATTTTATATACACATAACACGTTACACTTTACAATTATAATTCACATCAATTTAACAACATATTCACAAAATATACAGGTGCGTGGTTTGTTCTCATTAATTAAAATTATTATAATGAACTATCACAGAGTGATTTTTTATACTTTTTATCTATTTAATCATGCAGATCTTGTCATCATGTCTTTATTTTTAATTTATGTAATGCGTAACACTATATTTTTTATTGCAAACTATATGAATTACGTCCTGAATGAGTGGTCTTCTGATTTGGTTTCTTTGAATGTACAATATATTATTATAATACGTCTTAATCACAGATCCAACATATTTTATCTGAACAAATCTAATGGCTAGTACTCACATAATTGATTTAAATTGTGATCTAGATAATTATCATGTCTCTAAAGCCCAAGTTTGCAATACTGAACAACTTGTTGATATTATAGACAAACATAAATGCAAATTCACTATCCTATCTCAGAATATTCGCAGTATCTCAAGAAACCTTCCTCAACTAGAGATATTTTTAAAGCAGATAATTGTTGATATGGACGTAATTATACTTACAGAGTGTTGGCTGAAACATCTCGCTAGCGTGCCATCATTACCTGGATACAACTCTTATGCCACTCAAAATTGTAAATCGCAGAACGAGGGAGTAGTTGTATACTTACGAAATTCAATAACCGGAAGCTCTGTAGCGGAGAAGATCTTACTTGATGCAAATACTATTCTTATACAAATAAACTCCTGCACTGTAATAATTGCTATATACAGGTCTCCGGCTTGTCGAAGTATTGACAGATTCTTGGAGTCACTAAGTAATCTACTGGTAACGCTTACCTCTTTTAAGAATGTCATACTCATAGGCGATATAAACATTAACATAGCCAATGGGAGCACTGATGCGAGAAAAGATGATTACTTGAATACTATGTCAATGTATGGACTTCTGCCTGCTCATAGGCTACCAACATGTGGCACCAGCTCACTTGATCATGTTATTTTGAAATCTTACCTCCCATGTAATACCATAGTTGTCAATTCTTCAGTCACTGATCATTCTGCTGTTATTCTTTGTGTAGAAAATATAAAAATACAAAAGAGTAATTCGAAGAAGTTAACGAAAATTAATTATGACAATATCTCGAATGAAATAAAAAACAAAAATTTTCATGATATGCTTCGATTATCAGATGCAAACTTGGCTGCTGATGCTCTTATTCAATATATACAAAATTTAATTCAAGGCAATGTTATATACAAAATGATTTCAAGAAATTATGTTGCCCGGAAACCGTGGATAACACCGGGTCTATTGAGATGCATAAGAAACAGAGACAGGATGCACTTGAAACTGAAACAACATCCCAACAATAAAACTCTACGAATTACTTACTCTCGATATCGAAATTTTTGTACTATCTTAGAGAAAATAATTAACTCAAGACTATCCGAGTTCTTACATAAAACCAATTTCTTTTCATCACATCAATACGGTTTCCTGAGAGGTAAATCTACCAAAGATGCTGTATCTAACTTGACAAATCATATAATTGGGAATCTCGACCGAAAAAGAAATTGCATTGGTATTTTCTTGGACCTGGCAAAAGCCTTCGATACGGTTTCAATACCTATACTCTTAAGAAAACTGGAGCAAGCTGGTGTTCGAGGGCTACCACTGCAATTACTGAGATGCTATCTCACAGGACGTAAACAGGTAGTCAAGAGTGGAAGTCAGATAAGTTCCATGCATACTGTGAATTATGGAGTGCCGCAGGGAAGTGTGCTCGGTCCGACGTTATTCCTTGTATACATAAATGAACTTTGCAATCTGAAACTATCTAATGGTCATGTTGTAACATTTGCTGATGACACGGCCATTGTGTTTAGCGGGAATGACTGGTATAGCACAAAAAGATCTGCAGAGGCTGGACTAGCAAAAGTTATGTCATGGTTAAGTGAAAACATATTGACTATCAATCTAGAAAAAACCAAATACTTAACCTTCTCACTGTATAAGTGTTCGCAGCCGAGAGAACTTGAAATAACAGCACATATGTGTGATACATTTAACTATATCCAAAATAACCATTCGTGCTAGTGTAGAAAATTAGAAAGTGCTTCAGCCATAAAATACCTAGGTGTGCACTTGGATAACCAATTAACATGGAAGCATCATATTCAAACTCTGGCTTCACGCACTCGGAAACTTATGGTAATATTTAGGAAGCTTCGAGAAATCGCTGACATTGAGATCTTAAAAAAAGTACATTTTGCCATTTGCCAATCAGTATTGGGCTATTGTATTCAGGTGTGGGGCGGAGCTGCAAAAACTCACATGCTCAAAATTGAAAGAGCGCAACGAGCCGTTCTCAAAGTGATGATGGCTAAGCCAATTTTCTACTCAACTTCAACGCTATACAATGAATGTAAACTTCTCTCTGTCAGAAAACTTTTTATATTAGACTGTATTCTAGACACCCATAACCTATCAGCTCGAAATATAAACCTAACGGAAAAAAGACGCAACTATAAAATCTTCAACTTACCTTTAGTTCATACTGTAGCAGCAAAACGTTGTAAAGCCTATATGGGTCCTTTTCTCTATAACAAAGTTAATAAAATTTTGAATATCCACAACTTGACGTCTTTTAGCCTTAAATATAAAATCACAAACATGCTACTCACCTTATCATATGTGGAAACTGAAGAATTTATAAAATGAACAGATGATTATATTGTGTAAGAATTGAAATTTAATGAGACTAATGTATTGAAGAGATAATCTATATAAAGCCCTCATTTCACGCATACTTATCCATTTAAACTCACGCACAATCTTATACCTATAAACTCAACCACACGCATAAACACACACACACACACACTAACACACACACTAACACACACACACTTTAACACACGTTATAATGCTGGCACTATGTCTTAACGAGAGGAAAGCGTCGATCGACTATAGCACAGGTCTAGTACCTAGTTTAGTCGATCGTCGTGTCTTTAATTTATTGTGTAACTATTTTATAATGTGTGTATAAATAAACGTTTTTCATTTCATTTCATTTCATTTTCAATAAAGTGGTATTGCACGCCTCATAAGCGAAGCGTTGAGGTGGGTACTACTGTCACTTCGCGCCAAACATCTGATTTTTCAAACTTAAAATGTCTTTATGTATCATACATTGCACTTGTAAGATAATACATACACACACATATTAAGAAAAAACACTATTTTTAACGTTCATGATATTTTTGATGTCATTTTTGTTATTTAAACTAGTTAAAAAATTGTTTAAAAAAGTTCTGTCTTGGACGTCCGTGTGTCTGTATGTGCGGATCCTTTTTCTTGTTAACACGATAGCGACCGAAATACTTTACTAATCGAGTCTTTTTTTTTCTCTTACGCTTGAGTATGCTCAGGAATAGAACCCTTTCATTTTTCAGGGTCTGATTCGATGTGGTTTAATTGTTATTAAATAAACAAAAATAATAATTAATAAATATTTATTAAAAAAAAATTATGAGGCGTGCACTTTTGGATTTTCCAAATTATTTAGAGTTGTTTTGCTGTAGTTCCTAGTAAAAGTTTTATTTAGATGAACTTTCAAGTTTCAATAATCCATTGCACCTTATTTTAATATTTTAATTTGTTATGCTTTTTATAACTTAAACACGTGTACATTTAGCTGGTTCATTACTCATTGTATTTTAAGGTATTAAGTCACATTATATAATGCACTATTTATAATGATAAAATCACCAATTTGTTAGCTATAGCATGAAGGATGTCTACAGTAGGTAAACTTTTTCGTCTACTACCGTCATAAGATGTGTTAGGTTAGTGTAATACTATGATGTTATGTAATTCAATTTAAATTACCGTAGCCATCTTTTATATCCAGCCTTAATGGAATCCATTACATAAATCCCTGGATTTTAACGAAAATTTTATTAAAAGCTAATTCATTAATTAATTAAAGCTAATTCTGGCAGAATTATTGCTCTTATCAATTTAACTTTTTTAGAGATAAGCTAACACAGTGCTTATGAAAGTTTCATGAATGTAATTATTTTCGATAGCTCTATTATTCCATGAAAAGGAAAGTATTCAATATCACACACAGCCAAAACGGACGAAAGAGCTCAAACTAAAGAATACTTATATGAATTTCAGAGTTTCGTATACGAACTTATATTACACCAGACAAGCTACAAGACTACGTGATTATTGTATTGATGATAAAAGTTTACAAAGTTTAATTTAGCCTATTTTATTACATAAAAGCTTACGCAATAAAAGCCTATCAACAGGAAAACAATTTTCACATCCCGTAATTAGGGTTAGAGCCAATTGCGATTCCAAACAACTACTCACAATTATAAAAATAAAAATAGCTGTTGTATTTATAGCGATCTACTTTTGAGCCAGACACTAGACAACCCTTGAGGGGCGTCGGAGGTAGGAATGGTTAAATGTTCGTGCAATCAATGTCAACACAAACATACAAACAACCTATGTGTCAATTCATTGTTTGCAGATTGACGGCCGCTTTCTATATTGAATCTCAATCCCTAATTTGCTGGTCGAGATTGATATTTCAATCCATTTTCTACTTTTAGTATTTCAATAACCGATCGATGGATCGCTAACTCGATCTTTTTTTTCAATCCATCTTTGGGAGGGCCGATCGGGTTTTTAGATTGGTATTTGTATGAAAGTGAGAGTATGGTGTTTTCTTTAACCGATCTCTGATTTTGACAAATCGATTTTTGAACGTTATAGATCTTTATTTGTGATCCTCCAATTTTGACCGATTGTATTGATAAAAGGCGTGAAAATGGAAATATTTTCAAGTGATAGTGATCTTGAATTATTAGCTCAGCTGTCGGATTGGGATAGTAGCGACAGCGAACAAGAGAGAGCTGTGTCCTCAAAAACTTTTCGACGAATAAACTTCATGGCAAGTTTAACTGACGCAGAGTTTACATTCAGATTCAGAATGAACAAAGCCTCAGTAGAATCTGTCTTTAATGAAATAATGCCCTATATCAAAGTGAAATCAAGACGGTAAGAAATTTATTTGTTTGCTCAAATTGCTTCAAAATGTATATAAACATAACCTAAAAATTGGATACATAACTAAAGTACCTATCATTTTCAGGAATAATGGTATACCACCATTGCATCAACTTTTATTGGCACTTCGATTTTATGCATTGGGTACAATGCTTAATTCAGTGGCCGACTTTGCTGGAGTATCCTTATCATCAGCTTGTAGAATAGTGGCAGATATATCTGCTGCTATCGCTAGATTGTATAACAAATATATTTTTCTGCATTCTAGAACTACAGATAAATTTTATAACATAGCTCAATTTCCTAGAGTATGTGGTGCTATTGACTGTACACATGTACACATTCAGTCTCCATGTAGGTATACAAGTACTGATTTGTTATCAATAAAAAATTTGCAATTAACTTAATTACTATTTGTTTAGAAAGTTGCCATACATTTGCTACAACAAATAAAATAAAATATTATGTATTTCAGGTTCAACAATAGGAGAGGAATATAGAAATAGGAAAGGATACTTTTCAATCAATGTCCAAGCCGTTTGTGATGCAGACCTTAAATTAATGAATGTTGTTGCTCGGTGGCCTGGTTCTGCTCATGATGCTACAATTTTTAATCAGTCAGTATTAAAAGGTAAGTAATATTGGGTTTATTGCCCTTTTAAATGTTATTAACATTTAAAATAATATGAATTTCTAATGTATCTAACTCTTATTACAGCCCAGTGTGAAGATGGTATTCTAGGAAATCGCTGGTTGCTCGGGGACAGTGCCTATCCAAACCGGCCTTACTTGCTCACACCTTTGTTAAACCCAGCAACTGCCCAGGAAATAAACTACAATGAGGCCCAGATAAAAACTAGAAACACAATTGAAAGGTAAAATCACCATTTTATAAAGCTTTCACTATACTAGAGATTATAAAAATTAAGTACCTACCTATTCATTTACTTTTTATTAACCAAGTTTATAAAAAAATGTATTTGTTTGTTTAGGACATTTGGAGTCTGGAAACGTCGCTTCCCAGTAATATCCTTGACCATGCGGTTGTCATTATATAACATACAAACAGTTATAATTGCTACAGCTGTTCTTCACAATATCTGCAGAAATTATAACATTGAAGAAGTACCCCCTGAAGTAGAAATGCCAGACGATAATGAAACTACTGTGATATCAGAGAATTCGGACAGTATTGAAAATGATATCAGAAATAGACAAGGACTGATTTCTAATTATTTTTAAAACTTATTACCTACCTATTTATTTTACAAAAATATGAATAGTCTGTCTTGAGATAATTTGTAAATTCCTTTGATTAGATTTTTATCATTAACATTTTGTCTTTATTATCATACCTTTTATTAGCTTCAAATTATTAAACAATGATAATTTCAATAAAACATTAATTTTTCAAAATAGTTTATTTAGTTACATACCTACATAAAATATATTTACACGAAATTATATAATTTTAAAAATCCTCACCCTTCAGCTTCCTTATTTCTAATTTTAATTTTTCATTTTCTAACTCTAATTTTTCATTTACTAGCGTTAAGTTTTTATTCTGTAATAATAAAGTTTCATTCTTCTCTCTCATTTTAGTTTCTAACATTTGTTTTTTAATGTTATAATACTCTGCCAATGCCTTGTTTCGAGCTTGACACCCGTTGTCTGGCTTCAGTAGCTTCCGCTTAACACCACCTGTAAAACAAAAATGCATTAAATATAGGAAAACATAATGTTTAAAATTTCATCAAAATTCTTTTAGTAGTTTTTGCATGGAAAAGTATCAAATATCCATCCTCACAAACTTTAATGTTTATTCATCTTCACAATCTTCATGTAGGTACCTAACATATATGTTCCAGGTCATAGTCTACCTGTGTGCCAAAATTTTATCCATATTGGTTGAGCCAATAAAGCATTATTGTGTAACAAACATGCAAAGTATCACATTATTATTATGTAATAGGATATTACCACTAGTTTTGAAATTCCTTTTTTCAATGGAATGGATATTGGGCGTACCCAGCGACACCAACTCATCCCCAATGCCATTGGCTGGCACTTCATTGCCCATGGACACAGATGTATAATCCATGGACGGCGTAGGATTTTCCACAGGCAATGGAGTGTCAATCAATAGCATTGGATGATCAGCTGGCACAATATAAGCTGTCCCAACACTCCCATCACCATCACTATCACCAATAAGTTGGGGCTCAGCATCACCACCAAACCTCACTGTGAGACCCTCTCCAGTGCTGCCCAGTAATGCTGCTACCCTGTCCAGGATCTCATCTGGAGGAAAGTACCCTGGTGGCCCACCTCCAGTCTGGAACATAATTTGACATAATCATTAATTATATATTTAAAAAAATTCCTCATCAACATGTTCTGGACTACCATTTACAGTACCTACTTAACTATAAGTAAAATATAACATAACATCATGCCCTGTATTCCCCAACAGGTTGAGCAGCGGTAGCACACCCTGGCACACCCACATTTTGCCAGTTATGTTTTAAGGCAAGCCTATTGCCATCTACCGGGCACATATCCAGACTCCGGGCAGCTACTGAGAAATTCCTAATGTTAAAACTTAAAAACACTGCCCAACCTGAAAATACTGACTAATACCTCATGCTCAGCAGTCGCTTACAACCACTAGTCTAGTTATTAGACTAACAAGCAGGCAAGGCTAGTCCAAGTTTTGTATTTTTAGGGTTTATCTATTTTAAACTTAATTTACCTTTATCCGTTCCATCCGCATGAGACCAATGCGCTTTCGCGAATTCTTTTTCAAGTTTTCCCACTTAAGACGCAGTTGTTGTGGTGTACGGCGACAGGTGCCTATATTTGCATTGAAGACCCCTGCAATCCGTGTCCATTCTTCTATCTTCATTTTATTACTGGTGGCATTGGTCTTCTTGTTATACAATATCTTGCTCCCCTCAATTAAGGAGAGCAGCCCTTTCGTCTCTTCCTTCGAAAGAGGTTTAGTTTTACTCTACAAACAAATAAAATAAAACTTAGTAAGTTTTGTACGAAATGGCGCGAAATACCGCGCCACGCGTTTATCTTTTACATAGAAAATTATACATTTGTGGACGTGAATGTTTATTGCACGTATATTTAGTATAATTATTTACTTACAGTTTCTGCCTCTGACTCCATTTTTTATTTAACTTTCTTCTTTCCAAGGAACAAACAAACTTGAGACTATAATAATATAATTTAAGTTAATTTTGCCAATGTCAAACTGACTGACTGACGTTTGCGATTGACTGACGTTCCGTTCCTCTTCAACAAAACGTATATTACTAATCTAACGTTAACGTTATAGTACTTTACCGCTGCAACTTTGCAATCAATTATTATTATTACTGTGTATGCAATTTCTTGTGATTATACATAAAATAGATTAGCTATAAGAAAGCAAACACCATTTTACTCATTAACAATTGCTGATGTTCTTTTACTGCAAATGCGTAAAACAAAACGTTAAGGAGGGCGCAAATTTATGACCAATCCCTTTTTTCTAATGGATTTGGAGACGAGATCGGCTTATTGAAATGCAGATTCAACATCAATCGACGGATCGGATAAAATCTGGATCAATAGAAATCTAAGATTCACGATCGAATATTGAAAGCGGCCGTGAGTCGAGTTGGTATCTTTTGGTTGGGATTACAGTTGAATTTGACGTGTTATAGTAATGATTATTGACAACTTGTTATTAGTCATTAAATTAAGTAATATTACAATATTATTTTTCCTGTTTTAGAGCGTAGTCTTTTGCGTATGTTGTCGTAGCAATATTTGTAGAGCTATTATTTATGTTAAAATAATCAAATCATTGACTATGTAAGTGTAAAATGTAAGGGGGAGGAGATAACACGTAATTGCTTATTGCTGGTGTATGAAAAAATGTATATAACATACGTATTAATTTACTATTTAAAAGTGCACACAGCCTGCCTTTTGTCATTGACTTGTTTCCATAACATCATGACGTTCACTACCCAACAAAAAATACATGACGCAGAAGCAAAATCACACATGCATCGACAATCCATCACAATTCACAAGCGTCATCAAGACGTTTTACATTTGACAAACACTTGTTTTGTAAAACCTTCATTGTCAAAATTTCGCGAAGGGAGTCGAAATCAATTCTACGTGCAACTGTACAGCATTGAGGGGTGCAACCCTAGGATGAGGGTTGATGCTCTGATGTTTCCATTGCTTGAACTAGGAAATAATAGACTTCTGTTTATTTGTTTGATAGAAATAAGTGCTCAAATCGAGCTTATAATGTGCTTCATTTTCTCATGTATTTAATCATGCATCTTACGTAATTGTGCCTTATTCTAATAATTTCGAGGGACAGAATCAGAAATCAATATGACATCAAAGATTTTAAAATGTAAAGGCCATCAAAAAGTGGCAATATATTATTTCTAAAATTAAATTAATAGTATAAGAACACTGTTTAGGAGTAAATTCTATCTACAAATTATGTTATACTTGTGCATTAAAATGTATTTTCACAATATACATTTTAATGCACATCAAAATGCAGAGTTGAATTATTTAACTAGACAAGTTAATACTTCAATTGTTCTTTAAATATAAGAATTCCTATTCAGCATAAGATTTATTTTGTAAAACATCTAAAAACACAGCTAACTAGCCGAGCCGCTGCAGAGATTAATTGCTTTAAGAAAAGAGGTGTAATTAGAGAGAAAAAGTAATTAGAGCAAGCAGATTGGTTAGATTGGGCCTAATCTTTTGATTGAACTTTTTTGGATAAAGTAAAGAGTTATATAAGAATTGATTTATAGTATTATATTTTTAAGAAGTAAATTTTAAGTTAAAAGGGGTAAAAATACATTATTCATATCTGAATAATCTGTAAATTAGATTGCCGTGGCATTTTATATAAATGCCACGGCATATGTTGGTTGGTAAATTCAACTACTCATCACGATATCCATTCCGAATATATTATAAGTTTTTTAAGTACCTAAGTAGTTTTTTATTTGTTGGTAGTACTCATTACAATATCCTCCATTATATAAGTTTTGAATATATTGTAAAAAATAAATGTCTTCAAAATATAATAGCATTCCAAAATCAATTCATTCAAAGAATCACACCATTCTTTAAGATTTAAAAATAAAGACACTTGAATTTATCGTGCCGTATCAAACAACGGAGTCGCACCGAGGACGCGACCCACTTCTTCCCAAAGGCCCGATAAGCACGAACTTAGCTGCAAGGTTTCACTTGTTCTCACTTTAATTTTTGCCAATGGTCAACCTTTGATTTTACTTGAGATAACGAACAAGATTGTAATACTAGTATAGTATCATATTATCTCTGGTATTACAAAGGACAGCTGAAAATATTCCATGAGTGCAAACATTCTGTCCATGAGTGCATGAAAATTCTTAACGTTTTTGTGTTTGTGGTTTTACATCGTACTTATACATATTACCTATACTGGAATTTTTTAATGTGATTAACAGTGTTTACAGCTTTTTAATTCTTTAACATAAAAAAATATATTAACGTATCTATACGAGTACGAGTACATATTATCATAGTGTTTCAACTTTCATTATAATTTTAAAGCTCAATCTATAAAAATATAATTATCTACTTATAAAATAAAAACTTCTATGTTCTCTGTATTTTTACCTATGATTTAAATATGACCTTGTGTACTTATTGTGCTTCCCGAAAAACGTTGACTTGTTTATTACGTTATGTTTTTTCACGAAACAAACAACAAGTTATACGAAAAATAAACAATAAAATTGTATGGATCTTGCTAATAATTCACGAAGGTGCAGATTTACAGCCAACATTCAGATTAATATATAATAAGCACTCTCATGGAGAGGGTGGGTTTAAAAAAACATAGTGAAGGGATGAACCGTTTTAATGTACGTTTCTAGAAACGTCGGGGAATTTCGGTGAACGCTGTAATTCTTGAAAACAATTGTAATATCAATATTTTCACAGAGCTTGTAATGGTTAGGTTTAGTTAAGCAAGAACATTGTATATTTAGCTTTCGTGATAGCATAAATTATGTTTACTTATGTATCCCAATTATATGTGTAGGTATATGCTCAGTTACTTTTGATAATATTTATAGTTAGTTAACTAGCTTCAGCCTGTGTTTTCATTCTTGCTCTACTTATAAATCTTACTTAACTAGACTTGACATTAAAAAAGTAGAATATATTAGTACCCAGACTCTTATTAATCTATATACTTATACTATCTTAAATTTCAAGTCAAACAGGGAAAAAATAGAGTCTAGAGTTGCACCCACCGCATGCTATTACAAAAAAAAAACAAATTGCATGACAGTGACGTGTTAATATTAAAAATTTGTAAAACTCTAATAAATCATTTGCCGCGTGGATTGACCGACTTACGAAGGGGCTTAACAACGCCATTCTGTTACACATGATTAATGATTTAACCCACTTTTCGTAATCCATTACTGGTATTTTGATTTGCCCGGTATTCCTGGTTTTTAACAAGGTTGTGTAGAATTAAAAGTATTTTTGTTAGAGGCTTTGCTAATGTCGTTGGTAGAGTTCGGCCTCGATAAATTAAGAATCACATATTTATTCAGGAATTTTTTTAACGACACGAAAATAAATATGTATGCAAGAACCAGATTTAAAATACATATTGTTCTAACAATAAGAGTAATTTAAAAATTATATGTATGCTGATAGACTTCATTATTACCTATCAATTATTTATTACAGTCTCATCAATTCATCATCATTGTTTTAAACATGTAATCACTAATCATATATAGATATTATATATAAATTAAAAAGATAAAACCAAACAATTTTTCATATGTTTCAACCCTATTCCAATTCCCAATATCATTTCACATGATTAATTGTTACACAGAACTACTGTGTAGACAAGAATAGTTCACAAGTTGACTTAATCCTTTTCATAGAAGCCGCCAACACATGATGTACAACAATCAATTCATATAAAACAGACAAGACTATCGCCCCGACTTCGCCTGACTTGGATTTCTATTACACAATAAATAATTTATTTGCTTTTAAAGTAGTTGATTCATCTATGGTAGCACATATTATATTATTTTGCTAGCTCTATCATAAAAAAACAAAGTTTCCCTTATACCTAATTGTATTTTTTTATTTAAGTAATCATATCCTACTATTTTCTTTATATATTATCCTGCAAATAGACAAATCAATTCGGGTTAAATAACCCGATATAATATATAAATATATAAGATAATTAGACTTGTGATAAATAATTTTATAATACAAGTGTCTGTCAACAACGGCTGTTACTTTTATCTCTTGAACGTATTCAAACTTTAGCGACTGAGACGTTTTATGGCCTGTGAAAAATAAATTGTTAACATTCTGTTGAATAGTTCCACTCGTTTTATTTTTTCTCGTTTTTATGGTAACCAAATAAGTACAAACAAAAAAAATTCTACACCAATAACCAAAACTGTTTCAATTAAAACAATAAACCAACATGGCGGTTGGCGCCAAATACAATTAAATGAAGATAACCTCAAATTCATAGTTTGTAACTTAATTATCTTTGACAGATATGTCACTATTAATAATTGATCATAATTACATCTTGTAACTCTATCCATTAATTTAACAGATCCAATAAGCCTTACCTATCAATTAATATCGACGATGGCTTCGTCTTGTTTTAGTAAACTATCGATTTAACCACATCTATAGATTATAAACTTAAGTTCGAATTTAAATTAATGATTGTTAAATTTATACTAATAATATTCTAAAGCTGAAGAGTTTGTTTGTTTGTTTAAACGCGCTAATCTCAAGAACTACTCACAAGGACCGATATGAAAAATTATTTCGGTGTTAGATAGACCATTTATCGAGGAAGGTTTTAAACTGTATAATATTATCATCACGCTAAGACCAACAGGAGCGGAGACACGCGGGTGAAACCGCGGAGCGCAGCTAGTTCAGTAATAAAAGCTATCTATTGAACTAAAACGAGTTAGCACATCATTTATTAAGCATGTAATATGTGTGTACGTAAGTATATCAAACTGAAAAACGCATGAGGCACAAACACATATTTATATATTAAAACTTGAATATCTATTAATATTTTTCCGAAAACAGTTTCATTTTCACGCAAAGCAGATTTTGGCTTCGTTCCACTGTTGTTTTTAAATGCACCCATAGATAAAAATAGATGTTAAGAGTAAAATAACAAAGAAATAACTCATTTGTTGTTTTCACAGTACATTAGCTGTGAACTATAATGACTCATTTATATCATACGAATCTCTTTCTATATTTCAATTTATTTATAAAGCAGAGTTCTTATTCTTAAAAACTGTTCAGCCGTTTTTTACATGTTCAAAAGTATTTGCATATAACCATTGTAAGGCAGTACTGGAGACTTTTAAAGTGACTTTTCTTACAAGTTTCCGTTTAAACTGTATAAATATGAGAAGCCACGTCGCATCCAGTCAAGGGTTATAAATATTCATTTAGAGAATCAGGTCAAAACTTGGAATTTAAAGTTTAGGGCTGTAAGGGCAAAATAGCAGCTATACCTTGCTATAATCTATAACTTAACGTAGTTACAAAAAGGTTATGACCGAAAGTAAAGAGTATATAATGTATAGAGGCATGAGTTAGGTATAGGTTAGCATTTTGACCTCAAATATTCATACACGTTGAAAATTTAATTTCTTGTAAAATGTTGATTATTATTAATTTAAGTTTAACGAAAATCAATTAATATTTCACTAAAAAAAACATTCAGTAGAGTACTTTAATATTTTTTACAAATGATTTCTTTTGTATTAAACCGCTATTGTATTGCATAATAATTGCCCTTCTAATAAATATTCGGGAAGTACAATTAGAAACTTCAAATCTAATAAATCGATGTCGTTCGCAATGCATAGACGAAATACAATTCAAAATAGAAACCACCCTAGAGCGACTAACGCGTAAAAAAACCCCTACATTTAATATCCCTTATATTTTCTAGAGAAATAATCATCAATTCAGTTTCCAAATTATAATGGCAAAGGGTGCAATTATGGGGTTGGAAGAGATGACATTAGAATGTGATATAATTGTTATTGTATAAAAATTATATATTAGGAACCAATAATTACCGTGGAGTCATATTTAATTGAAGTGTGTTATATGATTACAGGCATCGAATTATATTTAACCATTGATTCTTATTGTATTTTTAATATGTGTATTGCAACGTAGTTAAAAAAATATTAATATCCTTTTTCAATTCAATTTACTGAATACATAATACAATTATAATTCAAAAGTATATTATAAGTAAAAATAATTATGTTAATTATGTTCATGCAAAAAAGGGCGCCAATATCAGACATCAGTAATTTACGTTATCTGTGGACGTTGTTTGTACGACAGAGTCGTAAGTGTCACTGGAATTTACGAGTCTATATGGAATACACGCCTCAATCAGTGAGATTAATTAATGGAAGGCAATCAGAATTATCAAATTAGAGGCTCGGCTTCAGTCAAGGTCAAACGATATTTCCATAATCGTATAAAAAATAGACAATCCGTAGCATTTTCAATAGCCATTGAGATAATATTACTACGTATGGAGGAGACACCACGAACAAAATCTGGGCGCCATTTTTTTGCTCTAACTAAGTTTTAAAAATTATTATCTAGTTAGGTACTTACCGATGAAAGTTATTCCTTTGCACTTTTCCGTATTATTTGTATTATTTGTGCAATATCGTAACACACACGAAGGCATATTTGATGCGTTTCACTTTAAAACAAATAAAAAATGAGCGTGCAGTTTCGCCATAATTATGGCGTATGTTGAGCGGAACATAAGTGATGTCGTCTCCATATGTATATCTCAATGTCAATAGCATGAGAATTTTGATGATGACGAAAAATAGAGAGTGTAGAGAAAAACTGATACAAGTTTATAAAAGTTGGACCAGTTTTGAAGCATTTTCTAGTAAGAAATGACTCTACAATTTGAGAATATTCTCCTTATTTCTGGGAAAGTCCTCCAACCACGTTTGTGCATGCGCTATCTACCGGAGTATTTCAACGTTATACAATCCAATGTTTTACGTTACTGCAAAGCTAGAAGCCATTTGAGTTTGTTTAATTACTATGCATCCTGAGTTATGAGTTATGACGTAATTCGTTCTGGAAATAACTGGATACAACTCGGGGAATATTCTCCAAATTTCCTTATATTGTCTTCAAGAATGTTTCTCAACATTCTGTTACGACGGAACGTGGCAGAAACTTTTTAATATAAAGTTAGTGAATGTTATATTTGACTTTTGAAACTGTCCACGTTATTTGCTAAAGTATTTCTTTTCAGTTAATAATCACAATAGAGTGGTATATTCTTCATTAATTTATTCTTTTTTATTTGTTATACAAGCGAGCTTGCCAACATTATTGGACTCATATAAGTGTAAATGTAACAAGGAATAACAATATATTATATTGAGCTATGATAGAGCTGCGAAGCTAATAGTGTTGAAATCTCCTTATTTCGGAAACCGATGAAACGGTGCTACTTCTGTTCCAAGTTCTATGGGATGTTCCGTTCCTTCGAACTACAAGAAAAGGGACTGAGCTGAGTAGGTAAAATGATACGTCATACGGACCTTCGTTGCTTCCAATCATTGTATGAAACACAATAACAATAACATGGAACTATTTCAAGCCTATCTTCTGTGGAGGCGTGGTACCTTCCCCGGTGCAAAATCGCTAGACCAAAGTTTCCATCCAAGTTACTTTGTATGTTTAAAATCAGCTAGTTATTTATACATATAAATTTACTTGCGACAATAACTATTGTGTAACCTAGGATCGAAATACACCACGAGGTGGACCGCCTGACATATGTAATAACAAACTAACCACAAAACGCATGAAATTATTGTAAAGTATAAACTTTGTAAGCACTGCTGTGCTCAAGTGTGCATGAAATATAGGCGTGAATACATTTGATAATATGATACGGAGAAATATTTGTGTCATATGTGTTAGATAATTAAAATGTTTTACAGATTATTATTACTAATAATTAACTTATAAACTCCGTACAAACTTGGTAGAGCAAGCAAAAAAGACATGGGTTGTGTTTGTTTATCGATTCTGGACTACAGGGAAAACGTGATATCATAATACAAAAAGCTATATTGTTTTTATAGTAGTACTTAACATTTTTGTAAAGTTAACAGAACGCTGTAAATGAAAAAACTCTATAATATTTTATTAAATAAATGTATTCGTAGGTGTACCCAACAATACCTACAACAGCAGTTCAAACATTTCACATTAAACTGTTATTGTATCCAGGATATGGACAATAGTCAATACTTGTTACATAACAGTTCGTGTGTAGAGCAAACTCCAAAAAGCTCAACATATCAATGTTACCATGGAAATAAAACCTCGAAAATAGTATAAAAGATCAGCCCTTGTTCCAAATATCCTTTCTATGGACCGTTAGTTTTGCAACCCTTTCCAGACTAATTATATCTGTTTCGCTTTCACAGCCAAATTACAGCACCGATATGAATGAAATTTGGAATGAAAACAGTTGACCCAGTGTCAAGTTTTTTCAAAACATATTTTCAGGGAAGATGAAAGGCCTGTAGTTTGGTAATCACAGGTTCTAAATACAAGAAACGATTACAAAGTAATATAATAAAGTGTCAATTACCATTTTATACGCAAACCATTCAAATAACTCCATTAAATATCTAGTTATAGGTAGGTAGGAAACAGAGAATTCTGCTCTATATTCCACAATATTAATTTAATTACTTTAAATATTAAAATCCGTTTTCAGATGATGCGCTTGCGTTGAAGCTTAAAGGTAACAAAACAATATCAATGAAATTATGACACTTAATAAGAATGTAACCTTTAAAAAAATAAATTAGATAGAGCTCTTAATACCAACCTTGACCCCTTTAGATTATAACTTAATACATATCATAATTACAGCGCTTAAGATTTAAGTACCTACCAAAGTACTAACTAGATAACAAGTGAAAGCGCGTAGCACTCAATTAGCTAGAGTAAGGCTGCTCAACCCTATGCCCGCGGGCCACAGTATGGCCCGCGAACGAATTTCAAATGGCCCGCGGGAGCAAGTTCGAAAAAAGCTTTGTGTGCAAAAGACATGAAGTTGGATGATGTTATGGATCCAGTAGTACGTTGCATAAATTACATACGTGCAAAAGCTCTTAATAGACGTGAATTCAGAGCTTTATTTGAAGAAGAAATCGGTGAATATGGAGAGTTACAACTGTACTGCGCTGTAAGATGGCTTTCAAGAGGAAAAATGAAGAAACATTTCTTCAACTTGAGGAAGCAGGTCATAGAATTTTTAGAGGAAAAAGGGGCATTACCTTTGGAAACCGAATTACTGAAGAATACATCCTGGTTGAGTGATCTTGCATTTCTTGTCGACGTTACGGATTACCTTAATATTTTGAATCTTAAATTACAAGGCAAAGATTGCACACTTCCAACTATGTTTACTATGATAAGTGGATTCAAAGCTAAATTAAATATATTTTTAATGAATTTAGCCACAGAAAATATTGACCTTTTTCCAACACTCAAAGATTTGAAAGAAAACCTCAATATCGTCACTATGAATTGCTCTAAGTACGAATTTAAAATTAGATGCTTATTACAGTCGTTTGAGAGCAGATTTCAGGATTTTGAGAGTAAAAAACCAAATATCCTTATGAATCCTTTCACAATCAGTTTGAGTGAAATAATTAGTTATCCTGCCAATATTCAACTGGAACTCACTGAATTGCAAAATCATTTTGCGCTAAAAAACCTTTTTGCTGAAAAAATATCTTCGAAACCTCAAAATTCTTCAGATGACTTTTCAGATTTTTGGAAATTGGTACCAAAAGAAGACTTTCCTGCAATAACTGACCTGGCTTTGCAGTTCTTAAGTAGCTTCGGATCAACATATGCGTGTGAAAAGGTTTTTTCAAGTCTTACTTATGTAAAAAATAAATACCGCACATCACTCATATTTCCGACTTGCTTTTACTATCAACGTCTGATTTGACGCCTAATATAAAAAAGTTATTAGAATTAGAGCAAAAACAATGTCAGAAATCACATTGACCAATTCTGTGTTTGGTCAATGTGATTTCTGACATTGGGTATAAGATGCTCTTTGTTTTATTTTTTCAATAAACAACATTATGTTTTATAATACTGGAGTTTAATTTTATAAGCCTCACTATAACTATCTAAAATAGGAACCATCAGTGGCCCGCCAAAGATTTCTGAATCTTCTGT
The DNA here is from genome assembly GCF_061535395.1 of Colias eurytheme. Lineage (NCBI taxonomy): Eukaryota > Metazoa > Arthropoda > Insecta > Lepidoptera > Pieridae > Colias > Colias eurytheme. Next base: position 10,576,316 of record NC_142981.1, on the reverse strand, counting down.
TTGGCCCAACTGTTAAAAAGGTTGAGCAGCCCTGAGCTAGAGCCTACGGAGAACGGGCTACGCAACATAGAGCTAAAAAGATTTTAACATATTTTCTATAGAAATATCAAAACTAAATATGAAACGTATTGAAAAAATAAAATAACACTGGAGTAATATAACTTACCTATCAATCCATCAGTTACACAAAAATATAAAGCCATACACAGCAAACAAAACAAACATCGCGAACGAAGCGTCTTCAACATTTTTCCAAAATAACATCCTTCACGGACATTTTCAACACAACAGCACTTAATTTTCTGTAAACACTACACTTAGTAAACGATCGGATTAAGTCATTGGCATTTTATATTGGATTTACGTAACGTACGTGAATACGCGCGCCGTTTGGAGCGGCAGCGACACAACCTCCCCCGTCGAACGCTATAATAATACTAAATTTGAAATTTTTTGTAGTTCGCTCATCGCAGTTCGTGCCTCGTAGTCGTAGTTACACTCGTAGCGCGTAGCATTTGGAAATTCCGCTACACATTGATCGTAGTTTCAAGAATTTTTCAGTTTCGGAATTTTCATTGAATTAATGCATTGTGTAATTTGATTGACTTGGTGGTAACTATCAAATTAGTACACTACTTCTATACACTGGACTGACTCGATACATTATCTTGCTTGTGGTAGAGTCACTAAGTTGGAGAAATCATCATTAAAAAAAAGTAACACAAAAAGCTGTATCTATTTATACTAGAATAGCTAGTTTTGACTTAGTAATCAATATAAATTCTGTTAATACAATAAGTACATGTAAAACTCTTATAAAATTTAAAAAGTAGAGTCCATAGCGATGCGCTTCGCAAAATGCACTTAATTTCTCTATTAATTAAAACGTTACGTCAACACTCGTAAAACAAATGAACTCACATCAAACCTAACATAACAGTAAATATTTGAACACGACAACCGTTTGAAATTTTCGGACTCAAAGGTTTGACCCCAACGTACGTGTCCAAAGTTGGCTAAAGGGTCGATCAATTAAGGACAGTAGTGTTTTGTGTCATAACGGTGCGACCACACACGCGCCTTTCATTAAAGGATGCATTAAAATCATCGTTTTAAGCAGCTAATTTCTGGTAAGTGTGCAAGACTTGTGTGGTCTGAACATTGTTATGAATTTTTATAGTGTTAAATAAGTCGCTTAACTACTACCACAATGTGCAAACAATAAAGCTGCATAGTTATGCATTATGAACGATACACTTTTACTAAATCTTTTGCGTTGTGAACGTATACTCGTGACTGGCGACTACAAAACAAAATCATTAGTTTTATGATTTTTATAATTGTATTATCCTTTTAATTAATCTCATGAACGCATTTTGATGACGACAATTTTCTTTTTTTTTTTACTTGTTGTAAAATTGATACATTTACAGCAATCAATTAATATTTGTCCTTCTAAAAACAACCTCCCTAATTAATCCATCTGTAAAACAGTAGGAGGAAGCAATTAGACGTCCGCAGTGACCCCTAGGTACTAAATGTAGCCAATGATTGCAATGTGCCATTTTGAACGAGTTAATAGAGATTGGACATTTCCAGGCAGATAATTTACTTGTATACAAAAATAATTGAATTGCAATTTTCGGCTTAAAAGTTCAACTTATTGTACATTCTAATTATTACATATATAAAAAGGCTTGACCGATACTGGTAAAGTAGGCAAAAAGAAATAAATAGGGTTGCCCGTAAAACTGATTTCAAGTCTTGAATTGTCAATTCTAACACACTACCTAATTAAAATACAGTGCGTTCACTCACTTAAAGGTGATTTAAGCTAAATGGGGCTATTCAAAATAAAAGAAGAGTTATTTTAAAATTTTATTCGATCTCGTTTCGTAGCTAGAGTTCGTAGGTAAAGTTGTAATGTCAACACTCAACACTTTATACCTTCAATTTCCCTATTTGTGTAAAATAATTTATTTCAATACTAACTAATAATACTTTAAAATCAAACTCTAACAAAAATATTTTCAAGAACACCGCCAGTTAAACTCCATCGTTTATTAGATCTATGTCACGATGCGCTCCGTGTATGTATGGCTACAGATAATACAATACATACTTACCTACGGCATAGAGACGATAAACGCATTATAACTGTGACGCATAGATGAGTGCCGACATTAAAAAAAACACACACGTAGTCCTGCGAACGGGCTACTGTCGGCGTTATCAAATATACCGCGTTGATCACTCGAATTCTTGAAATGCCAATGCCGAAAGATTTTTAAAATTGATTCAGGGATTACCATAACAACTATCATGCTTATTCCGAATGCACTCATGCATAACAAATAACAATTCTATTAAAATAATTCGGCTGCATCTTTGAAATAATTTGGAAAATCCAAAAGTGCACGCCTCATAATTTTTTTTTAATAAATATTTATTAATTATTATTTTTGTTTATTTAATAACAATTAAACCACATCGAATCAGACCCTGAAAAATGAAAGGGTTCTATTCCTGAGCATACTCAAGCGTAAGAGAAAAAAAAAAGACTCGATTAGTAAAGTATTTTGGTCGCTATCGTGTTAACAAGAAAAAGGATCCGCACATACAGACACACGGACGTCCAAGACAGAACTTTTTTAAACTGTTTTTTAACTAGTTTAAATAACAAAAATGACATCAAAAATATCATGAACGTTAAAAATAGTGTTTTTTCTTAATATGTGTGTGTATGTATTATCTTACAAGTGCAATGTATGATACATAAAGACATTTTAAGTTTGAAAAATCAGATGTTTTGCGCGAAGTGACAGTAGTACCCACCTCAACGCTTCGCTTATGAGGCGTGCAATTGTTATGGCAGGAAATGCCGGAGCTTATTATTTTCAGAAAATTGTTTTTTGAAGTGAAAACTTCTTTAGCGGCGTTGAGCACTTTTTCGTGACGTGATCGAAAAAGCGTAAGACGGATGGATATCCATAATCAAACATGCTCAACGTTAATAATCAATTTTCACTTGTGCCGGCACTCCCGGAGTGCAAGTTGCAACCCGTCTTTTCTTTTTTCTTTTGCTAAACTTTTTATTGGAGGTAATATTAATTTAATTGAAAAATTAAATTAAATTGACATGATTAAATTAGTATCAAATCATTTTTAACACTTGACGTTTAGTCTTGATAATATCAAATAATAATACTTAATATAAAATAATTTCTTGTTCCCCGACGAGTACAATTTGGAGGTCTTCAAGAGGAGAGTGAACAGGTACATTTTAGGGAAGCGCGCTCCATCTTAGGCCACATCTCAGCTTACCATCAGGCGAGATTGTGGCCAAGCGCTCCCCTATTGTATAATAAAAAAAAAAAAAAAAAAAAAAAATTTTCCGTACACATAATTTGTTTGTATTTTTGCACTATCCCATAATCTTCTTGCATTTCCTTTCCCGCCAGGTTGCCTGGTAGAGATTGCTGTTTAGCAATAAGGCCGCCTTTTGGGCAAATTATGTTTTGTATTACTACTTCCTTTTGTATACTATTGTTTGATCATATTTTGCACAATAAAGAATTATAAATAAATAAATAAAATAAATAAATATGTGTACGGTTACGGTACTTTAGGTCCAAGTTGAAAGGATTTAATAAAATAATTTTTCCGTACACATATTATGTGTCTTTCAACTTGGACCTAAAACAAGAAAAAACTAACCAATGAAAAACTCATAAATATTACTTAAATCTTTATTCATCATCCTTATTCTATCAAATTAATATACAACTTATAATTAAAAAAGTGGTCAAGTTACAGAAGTAAACAACTTATTGCAAGCTAAGATATACAGTAATACTAAGGTCGTGAACATTTTACTATGATGTATGAAGTTTTATTGCACGCCTCATAAGCGAAGCGTTGAGGTGGGTACTACTGTCACTTCGCGCAAAACATCTGATTTTTTTATTTATTTCTATTGATAATAATTATTCGCAATAATTTGAGACATAATACATGATAACGTAATACCAAAATATTTCAAAATCATTAATTTCGAAAACCATTTACTTATTTCGAAACAAAATGTCCTTCAAAATATTTGCGTAAACATGATAACACATTTTATTGTATGATATTATATAAATTCAATTATTTATAACCCATATCTATCCTTGTGTCAATAATAAGGAAAACTATTCCAAGTTTGATGAAACTCTAACAGAATAAACATTTTAAATAAAATTACGTCATCTATAAAAAAGTCACATAAACTACGTGTGCGAAAGACTAAGAAATTAAAATATACTAACAAAAAATAACAATGGTTTAAATTATTGTACTAATAATTATTTAAATTTAAATAACATAGCATTTAATATCGAAAAATTGGAATTTCTGACCCTTATGTATTGTCCTATCACCATAACCAAAGAACTTAGTAGAAAAATGTTGAAGAAATCTAGCTTTAAAATCAAGGAAGATAGAGGTCATTTTACAAATTTGTTCTTACAGTGCGTTTACATCAGACGAACTAATGCTCACTCTAACCCCACTATGTCAAATTTATTATAGTGTAAACAGGCGTAGAGCATTATTAAGCTATTGCATAGCTTCTATCGCGGGCCTTGAGCGCGGGGACAGAATCGAGAAATTCCGTAACGAAAAAACCTCACGCTCCCCACTCCGACAGGCTCGGATGTGTGGCTTGAAGGCATGCTATGCAATAGCTTTACCGCGGCAGTCCCCGAGTGCCACACGTCTTTTTGTTCTTAGTGCGTTCGAACAGATTCTATGCAATGTTCTAATACTAAACAACACTGAATACGAGTTTTCGTTCACACTAATAACGAAAGGATGCTCTTGCTCTATGTTCGATTGATGTAAATGCACTGTTACAGGCAGTGCCATCTAGCGGGTAATGTAATAAAAAATATGTTTTAACAGGCGGCAGGTAACATTAACGCTGAATGAATGGATGGGGTAACTGCGCATACCATTTACTCAAATAAATATCTTATTCTATTACTTCTGCGCAGATTCAGGCCAGCGCTAAAGAAATTTGCCGCCAATTACCCTTAAATGTTTTAATAATTAAATTAAATGGCTTATTATAACACGACCTGTCACATATAAATATACAATATGTTTTATTCTTTTTGGGTTGCTCTATTTATCACTATTTCTATATAAAAAACAACAATTTCGTCCGCACAGCTATAACTTTAATTTAGTACAAGCGAGTGTCATAAAAATGTAGGTAACATATTGATCGATTATTACAAGAAATTCACAAAAATGCTAGTTACAATAATATCACTATTCGGTCAGACTTTTGTGTTGAACTAATTATTGTTTCACTCATTATTTTATAATCCACGATTACTTTAATTGTTTCGTCGCACGCACACAAATTTAACGCTTGGAAGAATATGACAAAAAACATTATGTACTGTTGTTACACACTCAAAATTAACAAATTTGTTTTGTTATAGTTGTGATATATTTATAGTTTTTAAACAGCCAGGAATTTTATTTATTCCGTAACAATCGAATCCCTAAAGAATTGTAATATATATTGAATATAAAGCTTCTATCATAAGTATGAAAATCTATCATACATGTAATGAAAAATCTGTGTATGTTGCAATGTTTACGAACTTTTATGCTTAATTAATGTAAAAATAAATATTAATTCTCGTGCCATTCAATTAAATACAATAAAAAAAAGCTTTTTTGTGATACTGATTCAATATTTTATAACTTTGTGATAGTGTGATACAGTTTTTGTGAAATTCAAACAAATATATCAACATATTGTGAAACTTTTGTAAGAATTACGAGTAAATCTTATTAATTAAAGCATTTTGTAATTTATGCATATTATCAATAAACTTAATGTTAAATTAAACATAATCTCTAAATTTACAGTCAGTTAAATATTCTCTAGGTTAAGATTAGAAAAAGAATCATGGAAATAGTGCCATATTAAACTAAATGAAAAAATTCAAACAATCAAAAATTATTTTTACACTAAATGAAAAAATTCAAACAATCTAAAATTACTTTTACAGTTTATCTTCATTTTCAGATGATACAACTACATCTAGGACCATATTTTCTCTCAAATGCGCTTCTGGAAGAAGTCTAATTGAATAAATAAATGTTTGAGTTTGAGTCTTATCTAGTTTCATTTAGAGCCATGTATAAGAGATCTGAAATATCAAATTTTCCTCTCCTATTCCACTCCATGGTTCGTAAAAAATTAAAGATTTGAACTAAAAAGTAGGGATGTAACGATACATGATTTTGCCGATACGATACCGATACCGATATTTGTAATAAAATATCGGCGATACCGATACAGATACCGATATCGATGGCTTGGTAGAAAAATAAATAGTGACTTATGCATAAAAGTTACCAAAATTTAACAGAGACTCAACTGTAAATCGTATTCTTTTAAATAACAATGCCAAATCAATAAACAAGAAAACCATTTATTTTAGTATTATTATTTTGCAAAGTCAGTTAAACTTTAAGTTATACACATACAATCAGTTCCTAATAAAAGTTTACTATTGATAGAGTTTTTTCAAAAAACAAAGTGCGCACGCCGTCGGCCGCCGCATCGTTCATTGAGCGCGGTTTTTTGAATTGTTTGATATCGGTATCGGTTGTTATATAATCGGCGATACCGATATATCGGCTTGCCGATTATATCGGCCGATATATCGGTATCGGTATCGTTACATCCCTACTAAAAAGTATACAATATTTTAAATGAAAATCTTGAATCAAAACCAGCATTATCTTACCAACTGTAAATATAAAGAATAAACAGCACTCAAAATTACATTTGTGGTAGGAATTCAATAGGTGTAGCGAACTTGAAGTCCTCTGGGAACAGTTTAGACGCGAACGGATACATCAGTTTGTACGACTGTCTGATTGTCACATCGGCCACACCCGCTATGTCACCGATTTCCTTTTGACTGCGCTTGTCTTCGGATGCCTGGAAGTAATAAATAGGAATTACTACATAGTATAAAACAAAGCAGACCGCCTCCTTGGTACAGTGGTAGACGCGTGAGCGTAGAACCGAGGGATCCTGGGTTCGATTCCCGGTGAAGACTAAGAAAAAAAAATGTCTCGGTCTGGTAGGACACAGAAGGCTGATCACCTACTTGTCCCTAAAGAAAACCGATCAGTGAAACAGATGCATCTGCCCCTTACCCCACTAGGGGACATGGGACTTCACTTATAAAACAAAGCTTCGCTTTCTCTGTCCCTATGTGTGCTTAAATCTTTAAAACTGCACAACCGATTTTGATGCGCTTTTTTTTAATAGATAGAGTGATTCAGCAGGAGGGTTTAAGTTTATAATTTATTAGGTTTTAGACAAAGCGGGCCGGTAATCTAGAAAGATAATAAATTAATTTCAAATACAATTTCATGTGTAAGTAATATAAATAAAGGCTTTATTTTCTTGATTGTTTATTTTTACGCATGTTTTATCTATGTATCTTTGATAAGAGCATTACTTTTGTGAAAGTAAAGCAAGTGAAAAATATTAGATAGAGTTTAAACTTCACAAACTTATAATACATCAATGAAAAAATTTGATTAATAGATTCTGTAGCAAGTCAACTAAAGTATGCAAATCCGAGTGCCCATTACTATTAACTTCTCTTAAACCCTATGAAAACAATAAGTGTACATGTACTTACTTGTGACGCCATATAAATAGCAGCCGCTGCCACTGATATAGGACTCCTGCCCGATACAATATCCAATTCCCCGGCTTTCCTCGCAATATGCGTCGCTGCTCGTTGCACCGAGTTCGGAAGACCAAGGTTCGAACAGAACCGAGACATAAAGTCTGCTGTTGTGATGAGATCAACAGATGTTTCAAGCGCTTTAAGGATTAATTTGAAGCATCTGCCGATTTCCTTTTTGCTGATTTTGCTGACTGCGCAGATCTCTTTGAAGGTACGAGGTACACCTTCTTGTCGACACGCTATATAGAGACACGCGGAAGCTATAGCGTCGTTCGCTCTGCCTTTTAGATTTTTGCCGTCATGTACCTGAAATTAAATGTATTACTTAAAAATATAACGCTAAAAGTGTGTTTATAATTGTCTTTTAGCCGTGCATTTGAATAATATAAAATCCAAATTAAATGTTATATGTTACAAAAAAAATAGTAAAACTGATAGGAATAAATTTAGTTTTGTCAATTATTATGGCACAACTATTCAAGGCTACTGAGAATGTAACAAAATTTTCACAATTTTTAAAATAAAGAAAGTGAACACTATAATAATCTCATTAAATTAAATAAATATTTTCAAAATAAACAATGCACAGTGCACACACATTCATATTTTCCCACACCAAATTGTTACATCATGTGAGATTAACAAACAAATGATGCAGAGATAAAAATATCACACTCCAAGTAACAAAAAGTAATATAATACCTGTTTAAACAAATTATTAGCTCTGTCTACAATAGTCTTCGGCAGATTAATTCTATCTGCCATTGTGTTGATTTCTCTAAATGCGTTTATAAGTGCTCTGTCCGTGCTGCTAATGTTTCTTCTGTTCTGATACTTGGAAACCCCGAAACTGTCGAAGGAGGCATCTCCTCGACCAGGTCCGATGATCGTGGAGAGGTCACCACCAGAGAGCAGTGGGTTTTCTGGTCCACCAACACGAGACGGGTCTACGCCAGACTTTTCGTTGCTAAATGTTCGCCATTCAGACCCCACGTCTATTACTCTGAAAATTGTATAAATCTTATATATAAGTTAACAAAATAAATATAACTGTGTGTTTATAATTAGCGGTCCGCCCTGGCTTCGCCCGTGGTACATATTTCGCAGTAAAAAGTAGCCTATGTCCTTTCTCGGGTATCAAAATATCTCCATACCAAATTTCATGCAAATTGGTTCAGTAGTTTAGGCGTGATTGAGTAACAGACAGACAGACAGAGTTACTTTCGCATTTATAATATTAGTATGGATTTACTTGAAGAACTGTATATATGGTTATGTTGTAATAGAAAAGAGTTACAATGTTACTAATAATGAGTTTGTTTATAAATTTGAATTAAAGGAACATGCATATGGATCAAAAATGTTTTTATGCAATGAGGTCATTCTACAATTGTGTAATGTTCAATGTATTTGTATATTCAATAAAAAAAAATAACGAAATGCACTTTTGGACTTGTATTTGTGAATAATTTCAATTACAATTTACAGCACATATTGAACAAAAGGGGTTTTTGTTGCACTACTTGTCTTTCACCAAGTAGGTATATGTGCAACAATAATTTATCTTTCCAATACCTTATAGGTGTGTTTCTTAAGTATAAACCTTTAGGTTTAGTTAAACCAAAATATTTTATTCCACAATCAATAGAATTTACTTTCACACAGTCTACAGAAATTTCAAGATACGAAAAAGTAAAAAGTAAACATTACCTATCCCCCACGACGAGGCCGCATTCTGAGCATATCATGTCACCCGCCCTATAGTCCTCAATGAGCGGGGCATCTGGATGAGCATAGCACACCACCTTATTCGCTTCGATTCTAAAAACCACAAAGGAAAGCAAATGATCAGTTTCAACATCAAAATCACACGACGACCCGCTTTCACAATCACATCGCATCCACACTTATAAACTTACGTAGCATAATTTTAGCTATTAACAATATTCAACGATATTATACGCAAATTTATTTGTCAGATAATGTGCGTGAATAAATAGAAAACAGGAAAACAGACCTCGACGTGCTCGCCATGATTGATATTTGGTGATTGTCAAACTGAAAAGTGAAAGTCATAGACAACTTTGTAAACATTTTGATTGAAACCAAAGATTAAAAATTAAAAATGGAAATTGTCACAGGTTAAAAAAAAACAAAATTCCTTATGGTTGCATTAAATACGCTATGTAAAATTCTGATATATATACATAATTATTTTATTTTTTGCATTCAAACAATCAAATCAAGGAGTAAGCACACAAATTAGTTTGTCTGTAAAATATCACTTATTTAATACTGCCATCTGTCGGACAAGTTATGGTACTAAATAAACTTTTTAGTCTGTAGATGGATGGTAGATGGCGTTCTCAGGCGAATTCTGAGTATTTTTATTGCTGAAACTTGAAATTTCGTACCAACTTGGGACAACGTAAATTTTATATAATTTATTAATTTTGTTTCCTTGCAATTTATATTATATTTTCTTTTGTTTAGGGCCTATTATGTATGGAGTATGGACCCAAATATGGACCCAAAAGCTTAAGTACATTTTATATACTTACTGGCCACTGTATACTTATAGGCCTGCATTCAGTTGAGAAACAAAAATACCTACTGTACCTACTTTCATGAATGACTGTATTATTGAGTCAAATGCAAGATTTAATTATCGAGCATGGTACCACATGAGTAGAAAGACGGTGGTACATCGCGATTAACATCACGGGCAATAAGAAAATGGTGCCTCAGTAGGTACTACAATCCTCTGCGTCGACGATTCTTTTTAATTGTTTTTATGCAGGACATTTATGTACCTACCTACTCAATTATTACAAACTAAAAAAAATAATGTAGAGCCTTAGATTATTAAGTTGTCGAGCGCATGCCGCCATTATTTCTATTTTTCATGACGACACTTTATTAGATAGATGAATGTTGCGTCGAATGTTTCGTCACGACGATGTTTTTGGAAAATAGTAGATTTGATAGGAAAATACTAGAAAATTTTCTCGTCATAAATGTTTATTTACATAATAGGTATGTACCTATGGATAACAAATACTTATAAAGATTATGCTAACAATATAGCAAGTCATTCTTTCCCCGATATCATTTCAATCAGAATCAGTCACATGATGTGGATATATGAGGAAAAATCCTCATACCAATATTATGACCAAACTTAAACAATGCGACGTGCAATGTACACATTCTGACTTCGCTATCTACGTGACTTATGACATGCTTAACACAAATAATAAAACAAAGATTCAATAAACACATTAGTTTTAATATCTAAATTTTGAACCAGTTACCTACCTCTTCTATTTCATTCAAAGTATTAAAAATATTATGTTGTTCACTTCCGTTTGCTTTTTTTTGTGAGTATGTGAGAATCTAACGGGGATTGAACCCACTTGAAAGGCTCACACGCAAAACGCTAATAGAGGTACCGTACACCAATTATGGCTGTACCGTAACAACATAATATATTGATTGATACAAAATAAATTGATAAGTTTCCATGGAATCATTTGATATCTTATATATAAAATTCTCGTGTCACAATGTTAGTCTGCATACTCCTCCGAAACGGGTGGACCGATTCTCATGAAATTTTCTGTGCATATCGGGTAAGTCTGAGAATCGGCCAACATCTATTTTTCATATGTACCACGGGCGAAGCCGGGGCGGACCGCTAGTATAATATAAAATGAAGAAACAATTTGTAACAAATACCGACGTTCAAGAGCCAACTTTTTTATGAAGAATAGGGAAACGCTTGACCACGATCTCGCCTGCTGGTAAATGAAAATGTGGTCTAAAATGGAACGCGCTTCCCTAGAAGGTACTTGTTCACTCTTGTCTTGAAGAACCCCAGGTTGTACTCGTCGGGGACATCTGAAGTCTGAACATTGAAAGAAGATGGCGTATCGTATCTTCATTTCTGCTTTGCAACCACCACACTAATCTATAATTCAAAATCAGCTATATTTGATCGCTAACAGTAAGTACGTTAAGATATCAGATATGTGTTAAAATTTTTTAAAAATAAAATCGATCAATTAAAACTACTCCAACCAAACCCGATTTTGAGAAACTAGTTCAGCCTAGGCCAAACTTGTTTGACCTAGAGGTTCAGGTTAGGCCAGTAACATACTTACTACACTAATAGATCGATAACAAGATTATTTTTACTATAATTTTTATTTTTTTAGCGATCGGCCAAATCAGTATGCTCAATATTCGAAAGAAAGCTGAGATCGTTTGCGTAACATCAAAACAATTTAGCAGAATAATAAATAATTTATTTAAGTTTTGAATTTAAAATTCCACAGATATTTCAGTAGCTCTGCCTATTTTATTATTGCCTAAATCCATATTAATATCAAAAATGCGAATAGACTGCGAACCCGTTAGGATGATTTATTCGATTCAATGCAACCTTGAGTCCAACGCATAAACCATTCCAATACGAATATCATTAAAACTAATCAATGAGATAAATCGTTAAAAAAATATTTGATCTTATTTTTTTAATTTATTCCAAAAAAAACACATAACTTGTTGATTAAGCGAAAATCGAATCGCCACTGTGTTTCCTTGAGGAATATCTCGAAATTTATCAATATCTATTGTGTCTTCTTTGAGTCATTTTATGGACAACCACGGACCACTTAAATAAATAGACACATTTTTTTACTGATCTTCTGAAAATTGATAACCGGCATCCAAATTATCTATGTTCGAAGCAGCTAATAAAAAAACAAAAAAAAAATACAACGAGACAATAACCGAGTAAGTATTTAAGCAAAACACTATATAGGACACGTAAATCGACTATAGGTTTAGATAAATCATTACTCATTCCGTGTTTATCGTAATATCACGTACGGACTACGGAACCTCAAATGTGGAAACTTTCGTAATATCCCTTTGTATGAATGGTTAAATCTTTATTAACATGTGATATGGGTCTGTTATTTAACTTCTTTATGCTATTTTCCGCTTTTATTCCGTACACGTAGTACCTATTTATTAAAGAAAATTTAGAATAAGACGTCAAATTGTACTTTATTTATTACTAAAAGATCCAGGCCAATTTTTTATGTAATAATTTGTTTTTATAGGTTTCATAAATTGTATTAAAAATAATTGCGTTCATACATGTTCAATAAATTAATTAAAAACTTGGCTGGATGGATCCATGGATGTATTTTGGAACTGCAATTTTGAACAATTAATTAATTACGTTCAGTGTGAGGTAATAACAGAAATACCTAGGTACCATATAAAAATATCGTTTAAGAATAGTGTAGGTTAATTAATTTAAATTACGACCGGTTTTTACTTTGTAAGCTAGTATAGTATGTTATTGTAGGTAAAAATATATTACTTTTTATTTATAAGCTTCTAGAATAATTTTAAATGACATCAAGAAGACTAACAACTTTTAGGGGCTTGCGTTTACGGAATAATTGTGAAATCTTATTTTATAAAAGTCTTTCCTTCTTTTTTCTTTTATTGTAAAATTAAGCTGTAACATTGTGTTTTTTTAGAACAGGAAGGAAAACAACATCGCCTGTTGATGACACACCCGCTCGAACAAAACAATAAGAATTGTTGAGGTAATTACAAACCAAAAATATACGGAAAGAAAAAGTTTAAAAAGTTCTATGACGCAGGACTTTAGCGGGGGTGTGGTGAATTCCATGACGCAAGCTGATGAAACAAATGTTTAATTTCATTATTAAGTACATTGGAATAACAATAGTATACTTATGGTTACGTAGCATATTATAATATGTATTTTAGGTTATAGCTAGCTAATGCTATCAGTAATATTATTTTTACATGCAAATATGCGTTTGCTTGGCCTGTTTTCTAGATGATAATTGAAAACTCGAAAACAATTAAATTAAATCTAAAGAAAAGCGTAACCAGAGTGTGTAACTTGTCATTAAAATACTAATAAATACCTATGTACTCATTAAATATTTTTCAAAGAATAGAATAGGGGCAGTTTTTTTCCACCTTCTTGTTCATCTTTTTGTTTTTTTTTTATGATTTTACTCAAAAAGTACTCGTCCAATGATTTGAATCTTTCGCATAGACCTTTTTTAATTTTTCCTTGTGTTTTCCCGAGCGAAACCAGGAGAAGGAACGAGCTGTAAGTACCTACATTATAAAAGTAACTAAAAGCGGTGAAGGAAAACAACCGCAGCATGACGTGAGCGATAAGACAAAACCAGATATAACAAGATATATTATTTTAATGTATATAGTACTAGCGGTCCGCCCCGGCTTCGCCCGTGGTACATATGAAAAATAGATGTTGGCCGATTCTCAGACTTACCCGGCACACAAAATTTCATGAGAATCGGTCCACCCGTTTCGGAGGAGTATGCAGACTAACATTGTGACACGAGAATTTTATATATAAGATATACATAAGGACTAAACCCTGCAGACTCCAGAATTACTACTAATAATTGTAAACAGAATTTTCTTTCATAATAATGTAGTAAAGAGATACAATCATGCTTCATCTGGATGAAATTCACTTGTGCTAATAGTGCACTATAATTTAATTATTTTTAAGTACGAGTTAAAGTTTAATTATGATAAGAAACTATCCAATCATACGCACAAACTTTCTTGTTTATAAAAATAATAGGCTTAGTTAGTACAAATACATGATAATTGATAACATTTTAATCATAACAGTTCTATTTGAACGAGTATGACTCAAAAATTACATCAGGTGTAATAAAATTATTAAAGGCTTAGGCAATATATTCGCTAATGTTTTCAGTTTGTTGCTATATACATAAAGAAAAACTGCATAATCATCCTCTGCAGCCTATATTATTCTCGCTGTAGGGGGACAGGCTACCTATGATATATTATAATATATGTATAAACTATAATGTATATGAGATAGGGTCATCTCTACCATAGTATGTATAAAGAGTTCTCTTTATACTATGTCTCTACTTCCTTGCCAAATGCGCGTTTTAAGATATCTATTTATTAAAACTTCTCGAAAAATAATATAGGTAGATTATCTTATTACATTTTACCCAAAAAATAGTAGGTAATAATTATGTAAAATTTCAAGACTTTTACACAGTAATAATATGTATACATACCTACTTACTCTCTATGTTTATTCGTCGAATGAAAATATAGAGCTTATGGCTGTTCTATTGTTTTTAACTGTTTTCTTACATGTATTGTTTTTACATCTCAAATGTATTGTTTTAAAAATATCGTGCAACAATGCCGTCACATCTTGCATTTATGACTAACTTACTATAAAACACCGTCATATTATGACGACGGCTATGATTTCATAAAGATAGTTTAAATAAATATTGATAGTCGAGCCCGTATATGAGTCACTTATACGTTTATACGGAAATCAATTTATGTTTAAAATTTCCAGGATTAAACAAGGTAAGGCCAATGCCAATGACCTTGTAGTGATTTTTTAGAATATTCCATTTAATATTAATTCATTTAACACTTGTGATCTTAAATGTCTTATTTTTCGTATACTTAAATCAATTAACTTCGTACTCTTATACGCGCCTATCGACTATTGATAACGATTTTAGAACGATTATTACCGATTCAATACAAATACGATAATTTACTATTAATCATAATCATTATTAGAAAAATGGGCTTTAATAATATATTGTTAAATCTCAACTTAAACTTCCTTCTTTAAATGAAATCTACTTCCATAATAAATATAAAAAAGTCAAATTATTCTTCGAAAATATATTAAACATAAATTAAAACAGATTAAAAAAAATATTTGTATTTATTTTATCTATAAGTACAGAAATTTAAAACAAATGAGACAGTTAACAAAACTATACCTACGTACATCATATTCTTTTCAAGAACGCAATAATTTGCACATAACTTTTGCAATAATTATATTCTTATGTCATAGCAGTTACAGTGTGTAACGCAATATTTTACAAAGCAAATGGAAATGTATCTTCCACTATATCATTACAGTTATTATCTCATTTGTTTCTTATTTACCCGGCTGCGTGGAAGGAAAAACTGCACACAGTATTATATATAATTAGTCTTTATGTACGTAGTACTTACTCTGTGGTAGTTAATTCTTTGTCTGTACTATTTGAAACAAGTGATCATTATTCAAACACTGAAAAGAAGAATAGAATAGGGGGACTTTCTTTGAGAATTGAGCAGCAAAATATTTAATGTTGAGAAAACAAAAAAAAAATACAAAAAATCGATCTTTCTCTGAACGAAAAAGCAAATCCCAATAAAGATGTTTGTTTGATCCTTGAAGATTTTATAGAATTCGCCACGATGTCTAACATTTCTTAACTATAATATTAGTGTACGTGCCGATGTAGAGTTTTTGATTATTTTTGCAACTCATTTTTGCAACCCAAGTGCAATTTATAATATTAGATTCTTCCGTAGAGTATGAGTACCTACTCGCATTGTTTTAGAATATAAGTATGATTTTATCCTAAAATACCGATGATTCACATAAACTATGATGATATAAAAATCTGTTTGTAAATAACATATCGCCATTTCATAATTTGTTTACCTAATTTCCATTCTATCGACGTATTTTTTTTCTTAGCTTACAATTTAGCGCGAGAGCAAGAACTATCTAATTCAGATGTAATAAACATCGCTTGCGTTCCTTAAAAATATTTTTTTCAAGCCCTTATATTTTTATTAACTACGTATTATTCATATTTATCAAATAACATTAAAGGCTACGTGCCTGACGTACATTATATTATGATGATTAAGACTTCCGTGTTTCGTAATCTTTATAGACAAAATTTAATGAATTGTTTTAATAACAAACGCGTTTTGAGAATTTCCGCAATGTAATATGTTTTATTAATCGTAATACGAGTATATTCAAACATTTTTATGGGATAATTCATCATGTTTTTGTTTCATTTATGATGTAATATCTTTGCGATATTTCTTCCATTCCATTTACTTTAATTTAGTTATCGCTAAATTTGTTTATGTTCATATCGGAAAATAACACCAAGGTTTAGATATTATTATATCTTCTTTATTTTTTTAAATTCATTTTATTGATTAAATTATCTAGCAGTAACGAAATGTTTAGTCATTAGGTTTACTAAGTATATGTGTAAATAGATGTTCTAAAACTAGGCAACAAGGGGAGAAGTTTCAGAAAGGAAAAATACAAAGTGAAACGGGTTGAATGACCTAGTTCGTCAAAGCATTTAGCAACGCTGAAACAAAAGATGCAATTTCAAACCATCCTATTTTCTTAGTTCTTTAAAGTATGAATGATACCTACTAAGATACACTTATAGTTCTTTTTTATAACATCACCAGCTTTCCGCCCGCGGCTTCACCCGCATTTTCAAAGATAAACCCGCATAGTTCCCGTTCCCGTGGGATTTCCGGGATAAAACCTATCATATGTGTTAATCCAAGTTACCCTCTATATGTGTGCTAAAATTCATTGTAATCGGTTCAGTAGTTTTTGCGTGAAAGAGTAACAAACATCCATACAAACTTTCACATTTATAATATTAATAGGATATATTTTATTAACATTTTTAATCTTTTAGTTACAATAGGCCAGTCATTTCTTTTCCTTTCCCTATTGCATCATGCAGTGAAATCGAGACCAGAAATATACTTATTAATTTATTAATTAGTAGGTAACCTAAGTTTTATAACTTATGCCTATCTAAGTATTCTACGGGCAGATTTGTTCAATCATAGCTTTGAAATAAATAAGTGAATATACTTTGTTAATTTATATACAAACACTAGATTTCCGCCCGCGGCTTCGCCCGCATTTTCAAAGGAAAACCCGCATAGTTCCCGTTCCCGTGGGATTTCCGGGATAAAACCTATCCTATGTGTTATTCTGATGTGTAAGCTATATTGTAATAAAGTTTCATTCAAATCCATTCAGTAGTTTTGAAAAACATCAAAGAGTAACAAACATCCATACAAACTTTCGCCTTTATAATATTAGTAGGATATATTATTTACTTATTAAGTATCCTTCCTGGTGTAATAAATGTAATAAATGCATTTGAAGAATGAAGGGTAGTTGGCTTTAAAGAAACATTGTCCTGAATATCTTCATGAATCACGGAGAGTTGATTAATCAGATGATGACTGTGATGATGATGTCAAATAATGCATAATTTTAAACACAATGGTGCAATTTACTACAAAAGTGACTAAAATCGAAAAAAATAATAATACCATCTACCATCAGCTAATATTGCACCTTTCAGATTGTATTCAAATGAATTTTGAACACTAAGAATGAAAAATATGATGCAGATGATGAACCAAATTATTTAAATACTAGGTTTTATCCGCGGTGTAGAGACGTGCGGGCGTCACGCAAAAAAATTATTTCTACAAAACAAATCCATTCAAATAATCCTCATTACTAAAAGTTATAATTATATCCTTAAAAATACTCACAAAAATTGCAGTAATAAGTTCAAATAAATAGATATTCATTGAACCACTGACCCATTGACCTCGTTTCTAACACAAAACTTGTCTCCGAACAAAACTAACGACTGATTAACACATAATTAGACTGTAATTTCGCGAATTGCCCAAGATGCACATTTCTTGCCAATAAGTAATGTAAACCACAATTACCTAACGTGTTAAGTGTTAAGAACATTATTTTAATGTGAATGTGTTAATAAAAACCAATAGTTTGTGATTATGGATACGTTATGCAATCGAGTTCATTAAAATTTCGGCTTTTCATCAATTGCGCAAAATATATTGTATATACGGGAAATAACTTTGCACATTATTGACAATTAGCAAATATTATGAAATCGTTATCGGTAAAAATAATCTTAACAATAAAAACAGATCTCATATTATGTAGTCTACCTGCATTCTGTAATCATCAAAGGATTCAAAGAGTAGAAAAATTTAGTAGTAAGTATATTTATTGAATTCTCTAAAAATATATTAACGTATATTAAAAGTATATTAATTTCTTAATCCATACTAATACTAATCCATACTAATATTATAAATGCGAAAGTGACTCTGTCTGTCTGTCTGTTACTCAATCACGCCTGAACTACTGAACCAATTTGCATGAAATTTGGTATAGAGATATTTTGATACCCGAGAAAGGACATAGGATAGGTTTTATCCCGGAAATCCTACGGGAACGGGTTTTTCTTTGAAAACGCGGGCGATGCCGCGGGCGGAAAGCTAGTTATATAGTTATATGTAGAAGGAACATTTAAATTATTCCAGGCAATAATTGTAAATGCTCTCCTATTCTTGCGATCTTCGAGACGAAACATGACCTTATTTCACGGGATGCGAATAACTTAGCTTGCCCCAGCTCTGCTCTGGTAGATATTTTTCAATTTCTATAGTAATTATCCTCAAAATCACAACATAATTTGCAAAAGATATTTATGTAGGTATTAATTTTCAGTTCATCATCATCAGGTACGGAGTACGTAGGTGATTTTTTCAATATTTTTATTTTACGACAAATTAATGAACTTCAAAAATCAGCAGGGGGAAACCGGGAGACTTGCCCAGGTGGGAGAGTTGAACCACTTTCAATAACTTTTTAAATTAGGCGCCAAATTACGCCAAGTGGCAAACAAATAAACGCGCGTAAGACGCCAATCCCAAGCAACTCACAATTTTGAGTGATAACAGAAGCGTTCGACCGTGAGTTCCGAAAAAGTGGTTTCATCGTCGCGGAGTGAATTTTTTTGGATTTGTTGTTTTAATTGCTATGCACGCATTTATGAAGGTATGTATCAAACACCTACGTTATTGCATTACTAGATTATCATATTTTGTCGTATGTTCAGTGTTGTTCTCCAGTTGATTTGTTGGAAAAAATCAAGATATGGCCATGAGTCGGGTGTGGGAGAGTTTAACCAGTCTGCAGTCGGGAGACTTAAACAGTGGTTCAACTCTCCCTTTGCAGTTTGTATAGGTACTATTAAGTTAGCTATTGTTTTGTTTCAGAAAGAAAATGCCATTTCAGAATAAACCTAAGGAAGGTAGTCGTCGCAGCAAACCGTTTACTAAGTCTGAGATGGAAAGCGCAGTCAGAGAAGTCTGAGAGTGAAACAGAATCAGAAGAAGAAATCTTTAATTTAAAAGTTCTTATGACGAAGATTGGGAAGAAAATAGGGATGAGTCTTGGTTTTCCTTTTTTTGTCAGTCTGATGAGATATTGGATATGCGTCTTTGTGTTTCTTGTTGTAGGTACATCCATGAGGTATGTGTCGGCCTCACTAAAAATGACGTAGAAGAGTTAATTTGTCACAATTGCAATAAAATGTAACGAGTAACAAATTGAATTACTAAACCTATGTTGATTTTGCATATGCAATCTTTGAGACTGATAGCTATTCTTAATTAATAGTGAGAATGAATGTCTTTAAATTAGTTTTGGTAGATTTATATAGCAGTAGATACCTCAAAAGGAGAATTTAATCAATAAAAAGAAGCGAATGTTATGTTAAGGAGTTGTTCTGAAAACATTTGGTTAATTATTTTCACTAAATTGTTTAGAAGATGAATATAATAGAAATAATACATAACTAATGGATAATATGCTTTATTTGCTTCATTTCCCCTCTCTAAAAAGGTATGGGCAAGTGTCCCGCACCTGATGGGCAAGTGTCCCGCCGGTTGGGGAGACTTGAATCAAAACTCATTTTTCATTACAACTTAGTTTACTATGTTCTGGTTGCAATTTTTATTTTCAGAATAGTATAAAATCTTAGCTAGATAATAAGGCTTTCATATGGTGTAGATCTTAAAGCTCTCAAGGTAGGTCACTGATCAGATTTTATAGAGTTTTTAGTAAAAAGCGGTTCAAGTCTCCCGGACTCCCCCCATACAGGATTCAAGTTTTTTTAAATATGTATCATCTGCATAATGCGATCATAAATATTATAGTGTAGCAATATTTCATCATAGTAATGATAAACTGTAAAGATCATCAAAATGGCAATGCCAACCCGCCGGTATTCAAGGCTTCTTCATATTTATTTCAAAATTATTCGTATTAACCATTTAAATTGAGAATCTAATTAAACTAAACGTCAAAAGAAAGCAGTAGGATTTAAGCTAAGCTAAGTTATTCCATTCATCAATTATATCTAAGATTATATCTATCAGAAAAATATGCCCATAAAATAACAGCATAAAATAACACCAAATAATATGCCCGCAATCATAACAATAGGCTGATCAAAAGTCAACACCACTTTGAGAAACACATTTCAGCAAACTTAAGTAAACGAGCAATTAATTTTACGCCAGTTAAAGCTGTTAACATTGGCGTTAACACAGCTTCCAAATAAATCCAACAAATTCCTCTCTAATTGAAAGCACGTCTAGTTTTCCTTGAATATTTAGGTTCAGCTTATTTACCAGTAGTGACCTTAGCTCCGATGCAACGCTGCAGTAACAATATTTAGGCCTGCCATTGATTCAAACTTACTTAATATAGAAATTCGATTACACAATACGTTTTCATAATGGTTTAACAATACCGAAAACAAGGTTGCTTGCACAGTATTACGAGAGGACAGATAGCAGAGTTGGTTGGACTATTCACGCATAAACACATTTTCATGTCCAATCCTTGATATTATAAATTGCAAAAGGCTGTATCCTTTTTTTGTTATAGTATGAAACAAGAAAGGTATGGGATTTAGAATATTATGTTTTGAAACTTACTATTTTCTAACTTTCGAAATTAATTTCAGTATAATAGAGCTTAGGGAAATTAATATTTCTTGGTTTTTTCGCTTTCATAATAAATTGTATTCTGTATAAAAACTAAAAAGTACTTATTCATTATTAAATGAACAATCAATGAATCGTTATATTAAAAAGTACTGAAATATTTCACAACATTTTTGTTTCACAATGTTTATGTTTAGTAATGCTAGATTGTTCTTTGTAACCTGCTGAATCATAATTTTTTGATATTACTCTTTTTTTCTGTTAAGTAATTAATTCTAAAACTTTTACATTTTTTTACTTTTACAGATTTGCATTCGCTGATCCCACACATTTGGTTTGGTGTCTACTTGGTGTCTTGCCTCTTGGTCACTTACTTGATCGAGTATCGAAAACTAAGGTTAATCTCTACGCAAGTATTGGTAATAATTTGGTTTCATTATTCATTTAATAACTAACATCGAAGAAAAACTCCGGATATCAAAATTGAACAGGTTAGATTTCAAGTGAGGGGACATCATAGGCGGAGCAAAATTGTCATTTTAGGCTCATATTTCATAAATGTATTCGTCAAAACTAATAATAATTTGTTCCAATATGTCTTCTCATTATTAAATTGAAGACACATCTCAGAAGGGTAGATTTGTTTCACCCCCATTTTGTATTTGTGTGGATAGTGGCTGCAAAGTTTCAGTTTGATATTATCTCCTTATATATTTTTTATAGTTCCTTGGGTTAGTGTGACATATAATAGACGTAAAATGGGAAATTATAATTCCTATGTTTATTACAGAACCCTAAAGAAAAGGTCTGTTTTGCAAATAGGCGATGCGACATGACGCTGCGGTTCGTCTGTTACCGGGTATCCACGCACGGCGGAGCGCTCGAGAAGCGGTTTTTTGCGCGATCTCGTCGACTATCTTATCATTTATCTATAAATTATATAAATATAAACACTATCTAAAACAGATATAGCAATATATTGACGTAAATACCGGATTTTGTTCTTATTAAGTCTAGTGATGTACGTAGATAAGTAACTGCACAAGTACTGTTAGATGACGCGTCATAAAGATGATGCATCGAATTCTTAAATGCTGAACGGCCCCTGTGCATTCTTTAGTTATGAAACATATCGGGTTACGGGTCACGGGGCAGTTCGGTCTATTGTTTATTAATTATATTTTAAGCTGGCAACACATTCGTGATCTGCGCGGTTATCTGTGCAAGAAATCTTTGTAGAGTAAATTTCTTTAGTACTTTAAACTTTTATAACGGTGAAATGTATTACAAATGTTAAACCATAACATAAAACCTTTTAAATCGTGTCCCTTCGTCCAGCATACTCACCACAACTCACCATGGAATCCTGATATTTCATGAATGTCAAAAAACTGTTCTGAAATAGTGCTAAATAGTGCCCAAAGGAAAAAAATAGTGCTCTTGTACTTGCGAAGTTATAGCCATAGTTCGATGAGTATGCTGGACGAAGGTTTCGCCCAGCATACTCACCTCCGTCCGGAGAATCTGTATACGCTTCAAACATAATTCATACTTCAAAAAATAGTTCCCAAATAGTGCCAAACGGTGCCCAAAAAGAAAAAACAGTGCTCGAATAACTTCGGAGTTATAGGCTTCGTTCAGTGAGTATGCTGGGCGTAGGTTCTACGCCCAGCATACTCACCTCAGTGCGCGAATATCGAACGAGCTATAGGTATAATTTACGTCTCAAAAAATTGTACTTGAAATAGTGCCCAATATCAGTCCAATTTTTGCTTGACTTTTGACTTAGAAAACCATTAAATTTTAATGTAAACTTCTACATACTAACGTAAAATGGGGTACAGTCGTCGACACATGTTTTTGGACAAAAATATTAAACTTTCTAATTGTAGACTTCATGTTATTGGAAATAATTATGGTATTTTCTCACATGTCAAAAACTTTCGATTAAATGCATTATTATATATTTTATAAATAATAATAAATGAATGAAACTTTAAGCGTAAATGAAGTCTATTACTTCATTGCATTGTGTGTTTGTCTGAATAAAAACAGTCATTTGCAGCCAATAAAATTAATATCTTGAAAAATTGTAAAAAGGAAATTATACAGTTTCTTTTTGTATATATGTTGCAGGCAAAACTTATAACCAGTCAAAACTAGTACTGTGACATAGTTATACAAATTTTTAAAACTCTTTCCAATAGTTTCATCAATGAAAGGTTTAGCAATAAAAAACATTTTTAATTACTTACGTTATTTATTACTATTTAAAGGGCCAAAGTAATCAGAATTCTAGTTAACTAGTTCACAGCTTTTGTTAACATTCATAATATAATCAATGTAAATAGAAAAAATTGTAGTTTTAATATTGTATATAATATACATATAAAAAAATGTTTAGCGTCGCGGGCGCCGCGCGTCGTAAGCCCCATACCTATTGACCGTACGTGCATCCATTACTGCCACACTATATTGAACTTTATCACATGAGGAATACAGGTCAATTCCGTAAACGTTGTGGTACCGTCCTTGATCCGGAAAATGATTATTTTGAATAATTTTGTCAGTTGTAATGTAAGCATTAATAACAGCAACTTTATTTTTCATGCATGATTTACTTCATTTGATATCTTAATCCTTCAAGCGCCGTGATCTAGACAAATATATAAAATCATTGTTCCTAGCTACCGGGGTCCCATGCGACGCGCGAAGGCTTAATCATATTATTATAAAGTATTATTAAAATAATGTGTAATTAATAATATTGCGATTCTAAAGTAAATACTCCCTTACATAGACAATATAACAAAACAAATAATTTACACAAGACAAAAATTGTTAGAAAGAAAGTTAATAATATTGTATTCGACTGTACTCAATGTAATGTATGTAGAAGTTTACAATCAAATTTAATGGTTTTCTAGGTCAAAAGTCAAGCAAAAATTGGACTGATATTGGGCACTATTTCAAGCACAATTTTTTGAGACGTAAATTGTTCCTATAGCTCGTTCGATATTCGCGCACTGAGGTGAGTATGCTGGGCGTAGAACCTACGCCCAGCATACTCACTGAACGAAGCCTGTAACTCCGAAGTTATTCGAGCACTGTTTTTTCTTTTTGGGCACCGTTTGGCACTATTTGGGAACTATTTTTTGAAGTATGAATTATGTTTGAAGCGTATACAGATTCTCCGGACGGAGGTGAGTATGCTAGGCGAAACCTTCGTCCAGCATACTCATCGAACTATGGCTATAACTTCGCAAGTACAAGAGCACTATTTTTTTCCTTTGGGCACTATTTAGCACTATTTCAGAACAGTTTTTTGACATTCATGAAATATCAGGATTCCATGGTGAGTTGTGGTGAGTATGCTGGACGAAGGGACACTTTAAATCTGTGTACTACGTGAGCAAAACCACGTAGATGCGGAGATGCCAATAATTAGTTAAATGATTCATGTAATTATTATAAATTAACCTTATTCGTCACATCGGCTCTTTGTAGTGATTTATTTTATTTCCTTTATCCTTAAACGTTAAATCTAACAGTCAATTTATATTAAAAAAAAACCCTAATGAGCGGTTATTTCCAGTTTTTTCCAGTGATCGACATTTCAATTTTATTTAAGGCTATCGATGTTTGATACGTTCATTATCGAATCAGTTCTTATCTTGCGTCCTTTATAGATAAAAGACGTCACATGGCGTCTGGGTCAAAAAACTGGCAAAAAATGAGTCCACCTTTAGCTTCGGCTCGAAATTTGCTGCATTCCTTCTTACTCTCTGTCCCGTTTTTGTGCAATCTTTACTATCGATCCTTTGTCAAAGAAGGGATCACAGATAAAATAGATTTTAACATATCTTTTAATTAAGGTATCCATTTTATCTACTAGTCACATTTTTTGTAATACTTTTTACAAGTTTAATTTGCTTTAATCTAATAAAATTAATTAATTTGATAAAATATTATTAGGTAGATACTCTTCTTATCAAAATGTTCTAATGAATCATTATTAAAACATAATTGATTGTTATATGAATTACAAGTTACTAATATAGCGTTCATGAAAAGTAACCTTAAAAAATTAAGGACATAATAAACCGCTTTATGACTGTCCTTCCTTGAAGAAAGTGATGCATTGTTCATTGAAATGAGCCTTGACACTGACTCACGCGACTTCCTGTTTCCGTCAACAATCGTGAGGATAGCGCCTTTACCAAAAAATGGCGCCTGATTTGATATGACTCACCTCACTTTTTAAAGTTTTAAATATCGAACGTTATCATAGACAATTTAATTTTATCGTCTTCCCGCGCAATAGGCCGATATCAACGTTTTTCCCGCCTCTGACTAAATTATATTTGACATTTAAAAACGTGTTTTGTTTTTCTTACATGCATACACTATGTGCTTAGATTAAAATAGTTTGATATCTAAAGCTCTAAATGTATAATGTTAAATTTAAGAAACTTAAAAAAATTTAAGATTTGTAACAAACGCCTGCCTGCGGTTTTCAGTAGTGTTTTTCCAAGAATATTCAACACATTCTATGAAATTTTGAAATATGTAAGTACAAACAATCTGTTTTTCCTCAACGGTTTTTCTCACTCGCAACAGTTACTAGTCATAAGTTCATTTAAGCAATTGCAAAAATTTTCGTTTCCCATTGTTTCGTAAAATAACATAAATCTATACTAATATTATAAAGCTGAAGAGTTTGTTTGTTTGTTTGTTTGAACGCGCTAATCTCGGGAACTACTGGTCCGATTTGAAAAATTCTTTCGGTGTTAGAAAGCTCATTTATCAAGGAAGGTTATATGCTATATATCATCACGCTACGACCAACAGGAGTGAAGCCACGGGGATGAAACCGCGGGGAGCAGCTAGTCATTTATATAAACGGATGTTTGAAAATTTTAACAAAATCAATAATTGGAATAGTAATTTTGTTGTTTTATGTTAAATCCTTATAGAAATATACGATTTTTTTATAAACGTATCACTAATCCATAAAATATGTAAGTATTTTACTTTTTGAACTAAATATTAAACATCGCTTTGAAGCGACAGTAGGTACATTGATACATTCCTCAGATTTGGCCACCTTCTATTGGTTTAATAAAATCTAATAACAAACAAATAATGGCCCATATCTCCAGAATTAAAAAAATAGGAAAGACTGTGTGAAATAGTTGACATGTATCACATAAAAATACCTAATAGATATTAATTAGATTCTAA
This sequence comes from Colias eurytheme, assembly GCF_061535395.1. Taxonomy (NCBI): domain Eukaryota; kingdom Metazoa; phylum Arthropoda; class Insecta; order Lepidoptera; family Pieridae; genus Colias; species Colias eurytheme. Next base: position 10,549,500 of record NC_142981.1, on the reverse strand, counting down.
CACAAACAAAATATAAACAAAGCGCTCTATATGCGCTACAATTTTAAGTGTTATAACAATATTTGATAAGCATAGAAACTAACGGACATTTACCTCATTTCGTGTTATATGTATTTAACGATCACTCAAATATATTAACGAAATTGTAAGAATGTAAGCGTTGTGATACAGCAAGGTCGTGTCTAAGGTGCGAAGGTGAAGCCGTGACGCAGGCCAGCCACCCAACTTGGTGACGGCTGGTACTCCTTGTTGCTGATCTTCCGTCTACTTGCACAATTCAAGAAAATCGTTGCGCAATATATGATTATTTTGTACTGTCTGTTCGTTTGGTGTAGCAGTACTGTTTTCACTTTACTGTGATTTGGTTTAATTAAATTTCGTAATTTAATATTTGATATAAATTCGAGGTGGAGGTTTTCGTTTAAACGGGTAAGTCTAATTGTAATTAGTTTTAGCATTATCGCATTTTCATCTAAGCATATTACTTATAATCGCTTTTTCGCATATTACTTATAAATGCCTTTGTTCTCTTAAATCTTGAAACTAATTTAAAAATTTAACATTTTATTATACAAAATTAATTGCTGTCCAAATTACCTGTAGGTAATTAGTTTACCTTTAGATCTTGGAGCATTATCTTCTCTACCTACATCTGAGCATCTATATTTTATGATGTCAGTTAAATTGCTTTAAATTAAAATACATTGTGTAATTTTGTGTTATCTTTATCAGAAGACAATATTGATATTTACTTTTAATTTATATCTTAAAACCTCATTGAATAGATTCCTCTATACTCTATGGTGTCTAAGCTTCTCAGTTCGAATTTCAAAAATATTTATAATCTGTTTTCAAAACCCGCCCATTTAATTGTGTTACAAATACAAATCTTTGATACAAATATTCTCTTTTGTTTTCGTTTCGGAGCAAACCAGTCTCGTGTAAACCAGCCAAAGAAAGAAGCAAGAAACGAAACTATTCAATTGCAAAGAAAACTATCTTCGGTAGATTTAAAACACCTCGAAACCCCATTTAATGATATTTGTAAGTATTAAACATATGTATTAAATAATCTCTCTGAAATTTTATAATTTATTTTTTTAATATTATGTACTTACATACCTATTTAATATTTTGTAATGTTTCCTACCATGTAGGTACATATATTAACTATAAGCATTTTATTAAGTTAAAGAAATCATGATTTGCATGGAGTTTGTTTCAATTTTACTCCGTAAATGTTAGTCTTTTTTTACATTACATGATGAAACAATGATATTATAATTTATAATATGTACTTTCAAAAGCATCCTAAGTAGTTACGTCAATGTTAAAAACAGTTTTTTTTTTCTTCGCGTTTTTTTAATTTAAATTTGTAACAAGTTGTTAAATACGATAATGCTTTCCCGAAAAAGAATGAATGAAATGAATTTCCAATGATGTCCCAATTTCTATGCAGAAAACCTAAGGTCTTTCAACACCAAAGAAATCCGAATAAATTAGCAAGCCCATCTAATTTTTATATCTTATCTGTGAGCAATAACATTTTGTCTTATCCAGATAATAAAAGAAGTCAACATAGCATCATGCATACACAAAAAATTTACAACCGTATATTTATGTACATAATCATAAATCATTATAATATTGATTACTTACTTACAAAGAAATCAGGAACTACATACACACAGGAAATAATCCCGCGCCAACCAATAACAGTATTTTTTTTAAACGTTGAAATCGAAACATAAAAATTGTTTAGGTACTTATCAAATCTCTACCTAAATTTGCCCAATGCAAACTTAGAGCATTAAACCAACTAATAAGAATGCAAGTGTTCAAATACATGAAAGGAATTTTTTGAACTAAACAGAATTTAATAGATATACACTTTAGATTAGATAATAAAAAATTTTCACTTCAGCTACACAAAGAGCTTAGATATTTGAACTTCGATATTTTGGGTGGACAAGTGCAAAACACGAAAATATATGATAGTCGCGTATACTTTGATAATATGAGTCAACCGTCCAAAGAACAAAGAAATATCAAATAATATTATATACAGATCTTTCTATTATAAATTGATTTTAGGTTCTATGAAAGGCTCCTATATAAATAGATACTTGCATAAAAATGTCTTAAAAAATTAGAAATCTTTAAATACCTACAGGTAGTTACCTAACTACATAATAAAAAAATCGTCAAACATACTCTTATAACTCAATGTCAAGATAATTAATAATAGAGGGATTTGCTTATCGTAGATACCTAGATATATAAAGAAATATATTTGCCTGAGCGAAAATTTTATCACGTGAAACATGCTGATAACAAAATGTTACTATGTTAAGATCGATACAAAAGTATAAGGAAATTGTAAACAATATGTGTATAGGTAGCGTATTTCTGAATAAAATATTTAATTATTTCACCTACTTTTTTTAAAGGAATATTGTTTTATTATTTTCTATCGCATCAACAATAAAATTATTATCATAGGTAGGTACTAAAACAATATTTTCAATGAAAAAAAAATAAGTTACTGTATATTTTGTAATTTTTTCAAACAGGATTTTACTATGTACGTCATATTAAGTAGTAGCGATTAATAAATATGATAATAAACATTTCAATAAAAATACATTTAAAATAAAAAAAACTAATATAACTAAGTATTGCATGATATTGCGAAACTTATTTTTTGTTACTTACAACTTTAAACTACCTAGGTATTAATTATGTAGTAGTAATTAAACCACCAAACTTAGCATTCTAGTTATGGACAAAAACGTTCATAAAATAATGGGCGAGAACTAACTTTAATTAAAAATTTATATTCAAATATGTGTATGGTTTATAATATTACAGTTTTAATAAACAGAAAATAATAGAGATGCTAGGTATAAAAATGTTAATTTTTGTATTATTCAAATTTTAATATTATAATATAATATTTGTTTCTATTAATTAACTCCTATTTAGATCTTCTATCACGAATATTTTCGCAATGTACACTTTAATTTAATACAAACTCCTCTAAGTTTGTGTTGAGTTTGTTATTTTAACTTATTATTGTGAAAATTATATTGAAACTGTACGCGTCGACGACATCATTGTATTGCCAAATCTAAATGAATGGTATTATTCTATCTTTATCTAAACACAAAGAAAGACTTATGTTAGAAAGAGACGGGCCTATTGCGTTATTTTGCCTGCAAACCGCATGGCATATGATCGCGTACTACGCAAGTTGACGGTGTGTCGACATTGGACGTTGGATCGGTTGCCGGCCCGAGGCGCCATCCGAACGCGGGCTCGCGTCAGCTTCGTCAAAACCTGGCAGTCAGTCTCGCAATGGCGTTAGTGGGAGAAGGTTGTGTGTTCGTTTAGTTTAACGCTAACCCGAGCGGACACCGGCCCAAAATATTGGCCTGTCTATACGTGCTCGAATTACTGGAAAATATTTCTTGTGATTCCGTACAGATAGAACGAGATTTTTGACGACGGACAGTCAAATTTTGGTACGATATCCACTCAGGGCAAATCATTTCAAGGTTCGTACCATATTCGTAAGTACATTTATAATTTCCCCTTCGATTGTCTCATAGTTTCGTTTTGAAATCTCGACAGCAATAATTTGTTAATCGAAATTTGCAATTCGAATTTTAATCGGTGTTTGTTTTTTATTTTCAGATCATGCTCATCTCATCATAGTTCCTCTTCGTTTTAAGTGTTTGTGTATTGTGAACGTTAGTGTATTGTGACAGTGACAGTGTTATAAGTGTAGTGATGGATCCCGGATCACCTTCAGTTCTATGGCCGTTGCGCCTGAGCAAGCCCGCGGTGACGGTGGCCGTGCCGGCCGGGGAGAACAGCAAGGCGGAGGACAGGTCGCAGTCGCCGTCGCTGGCGGAGCGGCTGTCCGCCGCGCCCTCGCCCTCGAGCCCGGCTCCGACCAGCCCCGCGCCACCCCAGCACCAATTCCAAGCGGCACTAGTCGCTGAAAAATACCTCCTCCTCGAACAAGTGGAGGGATCTTCGTTATGTAGATGTGTGGACGTGCGCACGCAAGAGGAATACGTTTGCAAAGTGAGTATCCGTTTCGATATCTAAATCTATAAACGAAAACCTGTCGGACCGCGTCTTGTGTAGAATTGGTAGCGCAAACAACTCCCCTTACCTGCCCATGCGACGGCAAACACGAAATTATGTCGGGTCTCCATCGCGGCCTAATTCCAGTAGCTACATATTTACGATGCCCAATTAGCTCCATACATTTGAATTTAAAAACAATTACGCTATCGGCCAGTATACCTATCGTTTGGTATAGCTACTACTTACTAGGTAGCTACCCGCACACATATAATTAATTTATGTCATTAGTTATGTATAGAGATTAAAGTTCATAATAGTTTAAATGCTAGGATGATTAATTAATGTCAAAAGACCTATCTGTCATGGCATGGCATTCGACCTGTATACCTACATAGGCGTTTTGTGTCGAAATTACTTCGGCTTACAAAAGTGGTTGCGTATCAATCACGATTCTCTGTGTAATCTCTTGTTTTACGCGATCCTATTAGTAAATTGGCCAATTTGTAACAACAAATAATTAACGGAGTTAAAGGAGTTACCTACCTAATAAATAATGTTTGTGAACACAACAATTATGGATACACATAAGTCCTATCGGATGTGTAATCTAAAAGGGTTCGATTTTGTCCCACGGGATCGAACCCCATGCAGATAGCCGGCTTATAATATGCCCACATGCAGAGCCATTACTACCTATTGCAATTAATCAATTATTACTTAACTACTATTTTTCTATATTTTTCCTTAACAAACAAGACAGTGCTGTTTAAACTATGCTGCTATGCTGTAATAAAAATTACATAATTATTTCTAAGTTATTGTAAAATAGTTAAATTGTGTAAAAATTGAATTGCAAATTTTTCATGCGTTCGCGCAAAATTGATATCGTCTCAGTTAAACATCGATCGGTGTCATACTTTATATGTCAGGGCCTCGCGCAGCTCGATCGCACTTGTAGGCCACAAAGCTTCGTTTTTACAATGTCATGTATCGACTTTCGTAACACTAACAATAACTGTTAATTTCAACGTTATTAGCTTACTTACTTCTTAATTGCATTGACCTAATAAATTTAAATTTATATTTATCAGTCACATCGTAAAATGCAGCAATATTTTACAAACGATTTTGTAAATAATATACCCCTTTTCCTGATCGTTTAGCATCGTGCGCCAGGACTCGGAAACGGGTTTGGAAACTAGTTCCCTGCCATATAGAGACTAGGTATAGATTTTAGGTAGGTACAGGATAGATACGTGTAACAAAGGCCCGTGCAGGTATTGTCAAGGCACAGAATAGGCACTTCCCTCGTGAGAACTTGGCAAGGTTAAGTGTGGCAACGTTATCGTTGCTAAACGAGTGTATTTACAACACAGCCTGTTACTGACACCGCTACATTTATACGAAATAAAATTATAAAGTGTTTTCGTAATGTTTGTATTAAACTCATAATAGTGCGTACTATTATGACACGTGGGGTCCGTTATGCCGAAAAAGTTTGACCTTCTCATTGACATTGTGAAATAGACGAGTTGATAACGCGGTGCTGTGACGACTCACAGCTCCGAGGCTAGCTGGCCCCTACTCCGGTCCCCCCACTTTGTAACTCGTTGAATGCGTCATCAAGAATGCGCAAGTTCATTGCTGCCTAGAAACGGTTGTTGATTTTGCTATTGTACACGAAACCAAACTATGGTTGCTATGCAGACGAAACGGGGCTAATCAATTATACTAGGTATAAAAAACACAAAGACGCTCCATTACACTGTATTTTGAAAGTTTTATAAATTTAATTTAATAAATTATATTTTGAAAATTGGGATAGTCAATGACTTCGCCGTGGGTAAATACTAAATACTTAAATAGCTATGTACTTGAATAAATTTTGCAACACCTCATGATTAAATAAATATTGATAAGTTTAAGTAGGTTAGCTGCCGTAAACCGTATTCACAGCCAAATAGTTATTATCAATTGCAAACATTGCGAATTCTTATCTAAATATTTTTCGCAACATATTTGAGAAATAGGTCATTTTATTTTCGTGTACGAAAACGTATATCCTATGCATAGTACAGTCAGACGTCTGCGACTACCAACTTTCTATAGGTAAATATGCTGAAGAAAGAAAATAATTTAGCACGCGACGTGATTCATCACTGAACCGCCTGGAAATCGAATCGAAGTAGCATTCAGAGTCGTTGACATTTCCGACCGTTTCCTAAATATACACGATGAGCAAGCATGTTATTAATTTAAACGTGATAAAAATAAAACGTACGTCCATGAATAACTCACAAAATGTTACTTTAAATAATCCCTTTATTTTTGTATTTGGCACTCTGAAGGGACATGTTAAAATTCTAAAGCGCAATTCACCTATGTGTATAGTTATCCGAAGATAAAACCCGCATCTTCAATTCCGTTTGAAACTATCTATCGTACATTTGCGAAGGGTCAGTAGGACCTATTCATTTAATGTTACGCTTCGTTATTCCCTTAGACTGAGCCCTTTTGATATACGATTTCTTTGAAATAGGAGCCCTTTTATGTCTATTTGATATAGAAACCGGTATACTTAGTGCTATTGGCAGTTCGGGCGAAACGGAAACTAATCTAAATGAGATTCAAAATTAATCTTTGACACTAATGTGAACATTCAAAATTGAATGCAAAATTATTGCGTTTGCCACATATTAGTTTGTAAAATAAATGTTTGTTTGCAGGTAGTGTCGCGGGACTGTAGTAGCTTATTACAGGCGCACTACCGTCTCGATGGGCACCCGCACGTCAACCCGATCCACGAGGTGCTGGTTGGGGACAAGAGGGTGTACCTCATATTCCCCCGCTCGCACTCCGACCTCCACTCATACGTGAGAGCGAGGAAAAGACTGAGGGAACACGAAGCTAGACGGCTCTTCAGACAAATGGCCGAAACGGTCGCGGCGTGTCACGAACAAGGCATCGTCTTACGGGATCTTAAGCTGAGAAAATTCGTCTTTGCCGATCCTCAAAGGTAAGGTTTTTTTTGTAAACGTGTATTCAACGTTAATGAAAAACAAATTGCCGTTTATTGCGCAAACCTTATTAAGAAATGTTTCACAATAACCTTAATCATTTAAGGTTGCGATTTATACGCTTAAATAATGAGCTATTGTTAAACATTTTTCAAGTATAAACTTATTATGTGATACGCAATAAAGTATTATATTATACAATGTTTTAAAGGCAAATGATAATAATAAGCACTAAGGTGTAACTTCGATATCCTATTATCGATTGGAGCTAGATGATTTCCCAATTGCATGTAATGTTTTCGCAAGTTTGATTTAACGTAGAGAAATCTTGCCTCGTTTCTAAGTACAGTTCGTGAAGTCAGAGTTAAGTTTACCGATGAAATAACTGACGCAACAATTCCCTACCGATATCATTTAATGTACACAGCTGAATAGACTCGGATATTTACACACAAAAAGTAAGATGAAATTAATAGTCGATACAAAGGTTAGAATTATTATGATACATGACCCCTGTCATCAAATCAATCGATAACTTCCTTTCCGCCCACTAGAGATGTATCGTGAGAAAGAACTTTTTAAAACCATAAAAAACGTATCTGAAGGCAAGCGGAAATGTGTCGTTTTTTAAGTAGCGCGTCATTTCCTTTTGTGTTTGATAGCGCCTTGTACGAACGTCGATAAACAATTATCAAGAAGGCACAGTAATTTACCAGATAAGCTAAATGTCGATGCTAGGCTGTAAATGTTCACTGCGATGCCAAATTACTTCGATAAAACCACTGAATGATATGTATGAAGAAAGGATTAATAAACGTTACCGTATAAACGTTACAAAACATTAGCCAACAATATTAATTACGGGCAGCCGGTAGTAACCGGCGGATTTTCGAACTTTTGAAACGTTATCTGGCCTCCATTGTTGCGAATATCTCCGGCAATGCTAGGCTCAAGGCGAACGGTGTCATTGCTGCGTACAATACGCCGCAATCGGGTCAAGGGTGAGCGGCTCTGCGCCGGCGCAGCGCTACACCGTACGAACCGACCCCATACGAGCACCATGCGGGTACCTGCCTTCCTTATCACCTGATGATTACGTCCTAACCCCGGCTCTCGTTATTTTATGCACCCCTTCACGTGTAACCGACGACCACATTCCAATTGGTTTATAAATTCCATCATTCACCTGTCCCACATACATGCCTTCGGGCTGCAACCCTTGCTTTGTTAGTTTAATGAGATTTCTTTTTATGGATAAAGGATACGATTATATCATTCTATAAAAAATTCTTTATCCTTAGATGTTTGTAAACATGATTAATGTTGAAACTTTTTGAAGTATTAGAAAATAATGACGGTGAAAATGGATTCGTCCTTCTAAAACAGGGCAACAAACCCGTTATAACGCATTATGTTATCTCGAGCCCCGACCGAGGCAGTCGCCTACGCGAAATTGAGGGTGACCGAAAAGGTTTATTAACTTTCCACGACTTTTGTACACCGACCCTTGTGACAAAAAGTTGCGCCCCGTCACAGACGAAAGTCATCTACTCGCATCCAAGCTATTTTAACTTATTCGCTTCGAATACACAGACGGCGAATAGGTTTTAATACCCTTCATGGGACGACGACAAAGGTATCTATTATTATGAGTCTCTGTGGAACAGAAAACATTATTTGAATGTAAAAACTTTGACGCAATATCAGAGTCCCAAAGCCCCGCATCACGATTTAAAGAAGCCTTTTGAAGCTACAACTCAAAGCTGGAATATTTTATTTTCTACTTTGAATAACTAGATCCAAAGTAGGAAAGTACTATCAAAATGTAGTTTGCTTGAAATTTGTATCTTTACTGTATTCTACAAATTGAGACTTTTAAAGTGTATCTTATATTATTTGTAACCTTGACCGTTAGTGAGCAGGATGTTAGTTTTGCCATGTGTCCGATCCGAAACGGAAATATTCCGTTTTTGTTTTATAGATTAACCTTCATCTAGGCAGCTGAGAGGAAGCGATTGACCCAAAGAGTCGCATGTGTTCAACTTTCCCAGAGAATTTCTTATTTAGTAATTCAGCCGGCCAGCGTAACATTAGCATACCGGCAGCTGACCTTGTTTGGCCCTAATAAATTCTAATGATTATGCACACGCCGCTGGTCAAGATTGTTCAGATGTTCTTTGCAATCGTGAGAATGGACGTCATACGAAGGTGCAATTTGAGCAAGTGCCCGCCCTTCGACCTCGATTCTCACGTTTTGTATAAAGGCACCCCTGATTATAAATTCTAGTCATCCTGTGGTCTCCGAGTTATGATTTCTCGCGATCTCATCTTGTCTCAAAGGTAAATAAGAGTATTAATATTGATTCCGTGCTCTCTGCGATACTTTGAAGTGGATTCTGTACTAAGCCCGTAGTTTCATCCTTTGAGACGGCACGAAGTTATTTTTCTTTGCCAATAGAGAAATGCGCTCATTTATTACGTTATATTCCTTTGATGAAGAAATAAGATGAAAACAGCAGTAAAATAGCGCAAAAAAATAGATTTTATCTGTTTGTTATATTACTGTTATTTTATTCTAAATTATTAGTCATACAGGAACAGTTAAGCGAGATGTTTCTTATACCGGTCTTACGCTTTGATTTATTGAGGATAAGATATAATTACCGTATATCATCGCGTAGAGAAATCTCTGTACATATCCGTGCATGGGCCTTGCGACGTAAAGGTCGGCTTTAGCCTTTAATGAAACAGGTAGTTTCTTCAAACCGATAAAATTACAACCGAACCTTGTTACAAACAACTTCCTATTTTTTATACTTCGTAAAAGTTAGTCCATTGCGAATTCTATTATCGAAAGCCGGATGTTTCTTTCTAAACTACCTTTGTCGAATATGTAATCCTTAATTTTGTCAACAACGGCCGGAAAACGGAAATACATTCACGTGATATAAACATCCATTGTTAATATTGCGTCTAATTTTCAACGCTAGTTTTTACAATGTTTGAAATTAAGTAAATCATGTTTTACACTAGACAGTGAGGAGCCCGATTTTGTAGTTGCATAGATACAGCGAATCCTTTGTAAATAGGCGCAGGTATAAAACAGTCTGCATCGCATTGTTCGTGCTCATCCCGCCTACTCCCTGCCAAAATAATAATACCTACTCGAATCAGTTTTCCAGGTATAAAAATGATGCCCGCATTTTTTGCATAGCGTATTTCAGAAGCCGTGTCGTATGATCGAATGTTCAACAAAGACAATCTTTCAATTACACAATGGTATTAAATATCAAGGCGCTACGCTAATATCGTTTTTCATAATCGCAGCAAGTTACTGGATCTCGATGTACGTATAATATATACGCGTATTTCCTAGTCGTGTATCGTGTATACAGTCGGTATGTCTAACGCTAACGGGACAGGGTATTTATGTCTTCGCTGCGCTGGCAATCGGCAGCGGATGTGCCAAATTAGTCTCCGATAGACCCGGCAGACGCCGCCGCGTCGCATACCGGCCCGGCCACCGCCTGACACTACATTTCGATCTATACAAGCCTTGTTTTGATTCAGTTTAATTTTAGATTATTTAATTAATGTTCGAAACAAATAACTTGGCAACCATGTAAACCCGCGCCTACACCGGCTATTTTGAAAACGTTTTGAAACCGTGTTGCCAAAGGTACGTGGTGCAAGACATGGCTATATTACAACGACGCATTTGCATAATACGGGTGCTCCGCAATACGCTAGTGCGATTGGGATTTCGGTATTCGAGAGATTGAGATGTTGTTATTGCATAATTGACCCATAGTTACGCGTTGATAGCGGATGCGCAGTTGTTCTTGGCACGGAGCTTGTCGCTGTGTTCCTTACAATTTACGATATTATGACATAGATTCTACCGCTTATACTTTATATTTCTATACACGATTCAGGCGTGCCGGAATTCGGATGGCTACATTGAACATTTTGGGGCGTTTGTTAGTGGCCTCGGTCGAGTTGCGGCAGCAGAGGTCGCGCGCAACTGTGCCAATGTCGCTGACGCCGACCGCGCCGCCTCCTCGCTCGTGCGGAACCGACCGACTGAACTCGTTTAAAAAATGATGTATACACCTCTGCACTTTTCTACCTCACCTAAGTTCGTACAAAGAAACTCTTGCTACTAAAATACAGGACACCTACGCCTTTGTGAATGAGTCGAATGTACGTCGAGCGTTCGTCACGACTATAAATAATGTTCGCACCTTTTTTGGTAGTACGAAAACACCGGACGCAGCTACCGGATATGGACATAGTGCATTGCTCTCCGTCTAACATTATCCTCACTTATTACTCAGATCACAATGCGAGCGTCATTCTTGGAAATGAATAACCGGACACTGTCATATTACATACGGAGAATAAATCGGATTACAACTCAAAAACTGGAATTAACTGTGAATCTTTCTTAACGGGGGTGCAATAAAGGGCTAGTTTTTGTCGGACAGGATGTCGACGGTTCCGGTCGACTTTGCGCTAACTGTAAGCGTGATTATGACACTAAGGTTAATAAATTGTGAGACAGTTTCATAATTCGTATATTTAGGTGTCAGGCTCGCAGCTGAGAAAACGCACGACTAACTATTAAATCGATCTGGTTGCGTAAAACAAAGGTCTGCGAAACCTTGTGCAAGCGCTCGGCGCGCCCGCTCCACGCCGACATATCTGCAGATTTGCGTAACCGCGCACTTATCCGCCGATACACAGCCAGTGTGTTGTGACACGCTCCGTTTGCCTACATCGGTATCGCTTGCAATAGTTCAAAATACCCACCCAAAACTGAAGCAATTGCCCAACTGTTGGCAACGCTTAATAAGATTTGTTACGTGTCAAGTTTTAGAGAAATGGGTAGACGGGTAATTCATGCGATTGGCCAGGTATCTTATGGAAAAGCACCGACGTCGTGTCATGAAACTCACAAGTGACTCATTGAGTTCGTGACTGGCGAAGACGCATCGGTGAGCATGAACCGATTTAACCTCTGAGACTAGATCATAAGGCACGGGGATTTCTATTGCAAAAAGCTTACACGGCTGCTGGACACACGCGACCGCGACGCTAAACGATGGGCGCATTCACTGCGCCCCAAGCAAAAAATGTGCACGTGGCAGCTATTATTCTTAGGACGAGCTTACTTATAATTATTCCCCTCGATGTCGTCTCGCAAGAGCACTCATCGGGAACGAGGCGGCGGCATCCACGGATCCAGTGACCGCCGAGACACGCGTAAGCTATTCCTTTAGCATTATTTGCATTTTACGCCGTTCCGTTTCGTTCCATATGACTAGTAATAGGATGCCCTAAAGCTTGGCAACACGCTTTACTGCCCTCTGGTAACTTACCGATTGCCGTGTTCAGTTCAAAGAAGCTCGATCGTGGTTCCTCCGTCTCAGGAAGGTCAGTGACCGTCGGTGTTCTCCAGCGTGTCGGAAATCGTTCCCATAACGAGTTGATCCCCATTTCAGCCAAGACAACGAATTTAGAACAGTCAGCTATAAAAAAAAATTCAATACTGAAAGTGTATTATCAAAATTTATTTCCAACCAAGTCCATGGCACCATTTATATCCTAAATTATGCCTAAAAAAATAAAGAAACAACTTAGCCTCGTTATCGACACGACAATGGGTATATTGAACTTTGTTGTTAAGATACATATTTAACTAAATCGCTCGAGAATGCGCTTCAGAGTTACGCATTTCTCTTACAAAAGAGCAGAGAATACATTTATTTCTGTGGTTTGCTCGTAAAAATAACACCCAAGGTTTACAGGAACAATGTAGCCATGAATCAGACTGTGACATTGTAATGATGAATGCACGAGGGAGTGCGTCAGTTCGATGACGTCATAGAAGAGGGAAGTTTGGAAAAGGGCAACAAAGAGGGTTCGGGATGAATCATAGGACATTCTATCGATACACCCTCGCTCTATTTGTGTAACACTTAAGTGTTAAAAATATTTTTTACGTGGATTCACGAACCCTTGTTTAAAATAGAACATCGTTTTTAGAATACGTAAGCTGACAACGATGAAACGAGCTTGAAATAATATCTGATGTTTATCTAATCCACATATAGATTTAATGTGATTTTAATATCTTACGTTGTAGGTGTTCACTGTTAGGTACAAATACAATCTACATCCCACTTTTAGTTAGGGCCTCCCTGAACGGTTCGGATAATGGTATTTAAATATGATAGTCACGTAACAAAAGGTTCGTTTCACGGCGTGGCAGAAACCGCTGATAGATATACATTAATTTGTCAGCTGCACACAAATCTGAGTATAAATAAGAGATAAAAAACTCGAGCGACCCCGACGAGTCGTGTTTATGCACATACAAAAAACAATAAAAATATTCAACAGTTTTCAACGGAACGCTCGGCGCGATTTCATGGAAGCGAAAATGATCTTACTTTACGGTTAAAGGATTTAAGTTCGTATGCGCACGTATTATGGTGCAGGGGAATGACCCGGCTACCTGTTTAGATGATTTTTTATTCAGTTTTCAAAGGCTTATAAATTAAATTTTGACGATCAATACCTGACGTGTCAGTGAAGCATTATAATTTCATTCTAAAATTATATTTGGTTCAAGTTTCTCTCGTACATTACCAGTTTTATTTGAATGAATTACACATATGTGTTTGTGGAGGTGGCTGACGCTTTGTCCTTATTTACTGAAATAAACTATATAACTCGTCGGCCACCTACGTTCTACGTTTTATGCGAAGTATTTCTGTGGGGGTGTCGTTATTTTCGGGAGTCCTTGTAAGTTGTTGACCTCCCTGAAAATTGGGAGCGTCCCACGCATTCGTAAACACAATACAAAGAAATCGTTTGCCTCATAAAATAACAACGTTATGGCGATCATAGACGTCACGAACTTAACGCGTAAGAGAATTGCCAAACGGAGATTGAAACGAAACTTCTTGTCGTACTTTGTTTGTAAACGGATTGTTTTCAAAGTCGTCTGCATGAATTTCAATCAAGTGCACACTTGGCGTCTGTGCAAAAAGCCAACAAACCGGTCTGCGAATGGCCAGAATTACGATTAGTCGACCATCTACAGTTGAGACGCGTATGTCACTAAAATACCCGTCTGCCGCCGCGCATTGTCTCTCTCGTTAGACCGGGAGATACTGACACAAAATTTCGAGTCATTTGTAACAGGATGGCGGTTCTACAGGGGTCTTAGTACGCAATGACAAAAAGAAAAACGATGGCGTGAACGCTGGTACCGGCGGCTTAGTCGCGTGGGCGTTAGTCGAACTCGTCGGAAAATAGCGAAAGTCAAACGATTTGTAACAGTATGGCACTTATTTTTCCTGTAAGTTTGAGGATCAACAAATATAAATACAAAATTTCAAAGATCTATGTGTTGGAAATCTTCACTTATATAAATTAATAATAAATTAAGTTTTCAAGTATGACAGCACTTTTTCCCCCTACTAGAAGTATGGCAAATATAATAATGGTCACATTTTATCAAATACTCTCCAAAAATCCAAATGCAATACTGGTACAAAAAGTTTGGCGAAATAAAAATTTTTTGCAGATTTTCGGCGGTATGGCGACCATTTGGAATCGTCCGAAAAGTATGGCATGGCGATTTTCGTAAATGGCTGCACGACGATAGTTACCTGTGCAAAAGTTAGCCTGGTACAAATGGTTGAATGATTGTTTTATTTAAATCAACACATTCGCATCGGTATGGCGGGCTGTAAGTCACACCGGAAAAGTATGGCATGACACTACCGCCTACTACTTTTTTATGGGCTATCGGTAAATTCTAAAATTTTTGTGTTACAAATCGTTTGACTTTCGCTATTTTTCCGACGAGTTCGACAAACGCCCACGCGACTAAGCCACCGGTACCTGCGTTCACACCATCATTTTTCTTTTTGTCATTGCGTACTAAGACCCCTGTAGAACCGCCATCCTTGTTACAAATGACTCGAAATTTTGTGTCAGTATCTCCCGGTCTACGTATTTGCATTTCTTTTATTGCTAGACTTCAAGCTGCATTCAAAGTTCATTTGACTTTAATCGCTTTCAATGATATTGTTTTCCTCAATAAATATGCTATAATCATCGTTTATTATAACATTTGAATCATTAAAGCATTTAAACGTGTAAAGATTAAATAGACGTTAGTCATATTTGTTAAATGCAAATACGACAAATATTTCCAATAACGTGTTCCTTATTTGATTCTCTGAGTTTACACTGACGATTAGGAATCAATAACGAAAACTTAAACGGATAGGAGACATTAACCTACACTCAATACACACATTGTTAGGAGGTAAGCGACTACTTCTGCATTTCTGATATCTATGACTTTCGAATTAGACTTTGTACTAACTTAACATTTCCTTTCCCTTGATAAATGAAATATATTCCGGTCTGTAGTTTCATTTATATAACAATTACGTATAATATATTCTAGTCACGGTTCCAGTCCTATTGCTTCCTGCCTAAGCACTTAATTCAGCTTACCTCGGTAATGAACTTACCACCATTTATAATGTCGATCAATATTAACATATTGTTTACGGTTTCCTGGCTACGCCATATTCTGATAAACATTGTGCGAAGATAGATACGATATGCTTATTATCTGTAATTAGTAGATTCACGTGTATGAGATTATATAATATCTACAAATATTATATTAATATTTAAATTTAAACAAATTTTACTATCATCTTTAGTAATAAAAATAGCACCATGTTTAATGTTTATCTATACAAAGTGTACTAAAATACATGGAATCTCTACGTTGAGTCTTTGTTTGACGTATTGACATTATAATCATATGATATGCCTAGTTCCGCGAGATGACGTTTTCCTCTAAAATTTCCAGTAAATACCCGATGTTCCGGTTCAAAGGAATCGTAAATACCGAAGAGAATTACGTTGTTCGGAAATCACTTGAGATAAACAAGTAGACTAATGAAGCGTACAATTAGAGCTGGTGAATCATCAAGATGCTATTCGATTTTTACGCAAAACGTTTTTACCTAGTTGGGTTTTTAAATTGCTACGTGATTTATAATATAACACATAAGAACATAGTAGTCGTCTATTTTTTTACTGAAGATTTACATTAATTATTTATTTTTAGTTCTATTATATTCACAGTTTCGGGTGTATCGTCAAGGGAAGCAATTGTCCTCTCGCCTTGTTAGCGTAGGCGCATCCTAATCTCAAATAACGTAACCCAGTTCACGGTCAGCTAGAGGAAATGACGCAAGCGCTTTCAGTGTCATTACGACACTCGAGTTGCCAAAACAACTGACGTGTTCAGTACAGCCTGTAGCCTCGAGTAAGGCTTCAATATACGAGCATTATTGTAGACGAAATACCCGTGTACTATAATACGTATTTTTACTCCTTATTTATGCTTCGTTATTAAGATACGACCATCTTTGATTATAACTTATAAGCTACAGATTAAAATACGTACTAAAGTCGATGTGCATCCATAATTGCAGTTTTGCTAAAACAAAATCAAACCTCTATCCTAACAACCGGTTTCAATCCAGACTAGTTTCACGGCCCAGCTATATTTTCATCTGTCGAATGGAAATCGTTGTGGGATACGCGATTTTAAACTTTAAATTAAGTAGGGTAAAGTTCAATTGCGCCGTTCAGTAAATATAAAGTTTAGCAATAAACAACCAGCGCCAATTAGCAAGTAAAGTCTCTATAAGCTTCCTTTGAAATACGAGTTCGGACCGTGTATTATAAAATTTACTTTTAATATAACCTACATTAATGTTAATTTTGATTATCAAGCATGTTATTAGTAACTACCGTTCTCGACGATATTTTTTTTCATTATTATATTATTACAAAAATGTTTGCTATGGCGAGCATTCGAACAATAAAAACCGCGAATACTCAAGTCAATCACAATGACATTGAAATGAGCTCCATTGCGAAATACGCTTTTCGTGGTTTCGGCCTCGCGTTCGAGATTGAAGAATACGTATAATAAATATGAACGCAAGCGACCTCTCTTGGCGGTCACGCGTTGTGTAATCGACCGCGACAGACAATACCGTGTCTGTCATGCACTCGGCACTCGCTTTTATTACAAATTTGACACTGATTCCGCTGCAAATTGATCCTTTAATTGCCTCCATTTGAAATGGTACAATTAAAAATTAAGAAATACGTGTTAAAATTTAATCGACTTATTCAGTGTTATACTGATAAATAAAGTCGAATGCCGTGTGATACGGTCCCGGTCGTGTCATTGCGATGTTGTCGATCTCTGGTGAAGTCACCGTCGACTCGTGAACAATATACGTGAGCGCGAGCGTCACAAATAAAATTATTCGAACATTCCACCCTTGTTTTTCTTATAACAATTGATCTTGTTTATTCATATTTCAACAATTTGCGCAGTTGTACGAGATGATGTAATCGACGCTTTAAGTAAAATTTATTACGCGTTTCGATTAGAATATTTAGATATCGGAATTTATCTTATTATTTTTGAAGGCTACGTTTATATTACCGTGCGTATAATGCATTGGAAACTAAATTATGAATATGAGTATCTAGCTAAAATTAACTCGTTCACAAATATTCATAATTGTAAAGCACGTAACGGTAATGGTAATTCTGACGTATTTCGCCTACGCGGGAGGAGGCCTTACCCCAAACTGAAACGCGCTGACGTCAGGGGAAAACAACCCTGTAACTCGGGGTACAATTGTTTGGGATTGTGACGCCTACTGTTCGCAATGTTTTTACGCAACTTACGCCTACTGAAATCGTCTTGGTCTTGCGCTACCGGTGTGACGTCAACGCCGGCTCACCCCCGGGCTAACCTTTGTTATATAAATGGAATCACGTGCAAGGATAATTAAGGAAAAATTCTTATTTGGACTAACGACAAACAAATGGGATACTGCTACAATACAAGTAGGTATCTAATTGTGTTTTAAGTGGCCAACCGTCCTTATATAATGATCAAAATTTAATCAAAGTAAATTCTATTTTGTGATAAAGAAATATCTTTCCGTGTATTATTCAGTATCTAAAGATACTAAAAAGTAGAGTATCTCATAGACTGATGACGTAACCGGGAAGTGCGCGGTTCGATGCAAGCACCGGCCGTGAGGCAGTCGTTGCCAAGGACGGTATCTTGCGATAGTGGTGTCACTATCACTCGTAATATAACACTATCAGCAAACCGCGAAACCGTACTATTCGAACCTTTTTAAACAATGCCCATATCGAATTCTAATTGTCAATTCTAAAAACATTATTTTACCGCTTTATTTTTAGACGCAAACATCTTCTTCTTCATCCAATTCATAGATTTTCCTCTAATTCATAAGAATATGTTCGGAAATATTAGTAAATATTGTAAGTATATACTAAGTAAACGTTTATTCGTGCACATAATATATCTTACGCAACGCTTGTTATATATGAAGTATGAACAAGCTATTAGCGTAATACTGTTGTTTGAAATGAGTTATACAGCGTGATCTTGTTTGTTACGTCGCGTCGGGGCAAATTAGAATCGCGAGTTCGCGAGTTATCTATTCATAAGTACATCATTTATATAATTTGAAACTTAGGTATATCAATTTATAGTTTACTAAAACTAGTTTAAATAATATTTTTAAAAGATCTTAGCTTCATTTAAAATGCAAATAAGTCTTCTCTTAGAGACTATGCTACTTTAAAGTCCAGTTTCACTAAAGTTTAAAATACATGACTGACCTATGTTACAAATACATATCCGAGTAAATCATCGATTGATAACGTGATTGAAACAAAATGTCATTGGAATATTTAAATGACAAGTTAACCTCTGTTAAAATGACTACATGATGTAATATTTTGTTCAGCCAGCTAAGCTACGGATACGGTATATGTTCATAAAATCCGTGTTTGCGTCAGAATTTAAATATAGGTAATGTTAGTAAAACTGACATGATTTAAAAGAGCAACTATGGAGTTTCTTGCCGGTTTTTCTCCGTAGATACTGCTTTCCGAATCGGTGGTAAATTTTAAAATATGTAATGACGTTTCAAAAGTGCTTCTATAAGAAGTCTAATTGAATGAATAAATGTTTGAGTTTGAGTTTAGTTACGCTGTTCGGAAACGGGAATAAACCAAAATTTCCATCAATCAGCGAAATCTTTATTTCGAAGTTTAAATGATGTATAGTGTGAATAAATCCTGAATATTTATCCTTGTATGAGTTTTTCCAGATTTTAAACGTTATTCACAGAAAGTACATGTAATTTCCCTGTTATATGATTGTAGTACCTTGTAGTACATGATACAGTACTTTGAGATTTCAAAGCCTCGCTCTAAATTTATTTCTTTAATCTTTTGTATTATTTTGAGACCGTTTTGAAAAGTATTTTTAATTTAATTGCGTTTTCGTTTTTAAGATAAGACATTTACGACTTTTCTTATCTTTTCAGTATTTAAATTTACAATTAACCACATCATACTGACCAAAATAAAAGTAACTTTATTATTTCTGCACTTTAATATTGTTTTCGTATTTACGTAAATTATAATGTGTGGTAGGTGCATTACAAACAACTGCTTATTATGTTGTCGGAAGCATTTTACAGTCGGTCTGCTATTTAAAATAACAATAAAATTTACGACGAAAAATGAATACGAAAATGCTGTACATTCAAGCTATTTATTTATATTACAAAGTCCACACTTGTCAATTTTTCTTTGTATAATTTAGGAAAATAACCGGTTTGAAGTTAATATATTTTAAATGGTTATGTATTAAGAATCCGGCTATTGGCCTCCAATCCAGTGGTTCAATGTCAGTTGCGCAAGCGCCGCTCTTCCGCCTTCGTCGCGTTTCGACCAGGAACCATCTATTCCATTCAAATTGATAATTTAACGTGATATGTTCACGTGCGACTGAGACGGATATAGCAATCAATCGATTTGATTGCGTCAGATCTGATCGGCTGGGCAATTAGTGATAATGACGTCACACTTCTTTGTTATTGGCCAAATTCTATACTATTAATTGAATAAATACAATGCCAAATAATTAATTTAGTTTAGTTCGACGATTATTTCCTTTAGAAATACGTATACATTTTTTGTTTATGTTACTTCTTGACTTTTCCTTGCTTCGATATATCCTCTATTATGTATTTTATATTTATCAATATATTGCCAATAAGGTAGAGGTCACACGTGACTGTGTCCGCGTTGTACGTCAATTGTTTTTTATTCCTTCATATTCACTTGTGACTCAGACCTGTATTATTTATTCTGGGCCTGTATCCTTCATGCATTCGTATGCAATGAGATATTTTAATTATTTTTTTTTTAAAACCTCGACTACCTTCCTAATATTTTTGTAAACAAATAACATTCAATAAGAAATAAATTGAATTTTTACTTTCCTTTAAAATATTTATTACTTTCAATTTGGAATTAAATTGACTAAAATTACCTTTGTTGGAGGTCTTTAGTATACCTTTTGTAATTACGCTATTGGTAATTCGTTAAAGTGTCTCAAGAGGAATTTAGAACGGAAAGGAATAATTATGTTAATTCTTAACTAAACAATGTTGAACGGATCATCTTAGTCCATTTTCACTCCTAACCTTAATCCTAACTCGCCTTTCTTTACTAATTGAATGATAATTGAGTCGTACGCAAACTGCTTACAAACATCCTCTTTAACTAGTCCTGAATAAATAATATTAAAAATAATTTTAGTGGAATGTAGACTAATACGGTACGTATTTAAGTGTTAACCATCTGCCATACAATTATTGGAACTCATTTAATCCGGTAGTGGTCCCGTTACATCCGGTGTACGAGAGCACTTGGTGTTCATACGTAATTCCCCCCCGATGCTCAAAATTCGAGAGGCCTGGGAACGAATCGGAATGCATTATAATAAAATATATAAGTTGCAATTAAAATCGTTCGCTAAATTGTTGCATTAACGAAAGTTTGAACGGAGACAGGACGTATCCAATTAAAATATCTGTACACGGTCATTGGTCTTATAGCTTATCAATAATGTGAAGACACCTAGTCAACATTTAAAGGTCACACAATCTGCCTTATCTCCGCGATAACGGCGGTAAGGTCGTGCGCTATGCCGCAACGATCAACATACAGCTCATGCGTTCGTATATGGCGTCGCTTTTGAAACCTTAATATCGAGCCATTCATAGCGAGACTGGGACAAAAAAGTCAAGGTGTTCTAATTGTATTGTTAGAACCCGTATCGGGTTAATCTTTCAACAATTACCTGAGCGAGGTGACAATACGTAAGTTTTTGTAGCGAACTCGCCAATTCTGTACAAAATTCAGCAGATGTTCAAATAAACAAACAGCTTTGCGATCTCCTACGCATGATTTATCGTTCGGTCTCTTTGCTGAATCGATGATGGGACGAGATGCGGCTTTTGTGCAAGAAACTTCTATTCACCGCGAAGAATATCTGCTTTTCCGAAGACAAAAAGCTGCACATGCAATTTCTACCTGCGGACGCACGTGTTCAATATTCGCATTCTATAGGTGACACCATTCATAAACTCGAATAACCTGCAGTAGTTATTGTTCAGAAAGATAGAAGGTGCAATTTCCTCTGATACGGCAAGTTCATCAGGCCATAAATTTAATACCCGAGCTTTATAAACTATTTCTTGTGTTTATTACGGAGCGAGTTCGAAATTCATACGGCCAACGATTTAAAATCACGAGCTCGGCCAGTGTTGCTTTTCAATAATTTGGAAAGGTCCGTTGGAAAGTTAAGGACAACGCACACAATATTCTTTGTTTGCACACCTGATGACAACTCTATCTGGCTGCACACAGCGCGACATTCGATACAACTTAAGGTCAATAAAGTTTCATTACTATCACACGGCGAATGTTTATTCAAATGCACTTATAACCAGTCTTCAAGTTTGGCTTTCGACATATGCTTCGAGGTCAATATTTGCTGTTTGTACTATCGTTTTCTTCATACGATTCGGTCCCCTTCATTGTTTTTATCGCCGGTCGATACTCGGCGCTATATCTCGTGAAAATGAAGCAGTTATTTCCCTCATTCATTCGGAAAACAATTGAAAACTCAGCTCAATAAATGCGCCAGCAGGATATTACGCGATCAAAGTAAATTGCTTTTGCTGTTATTAATTTTGATAACTGGGATTCGATTCGTTTCTCTCTTTTGTAACAAAGGGAAGCCATTGTATTTAATTTACTGTAGTTTCGTAGTCGGACACAAAGCGTTTTAGTTGGCGTGGAAATTAAATTTTCAATTGATAGGAATCGGCCGTGTGTTTTGAGGCTTGCGTCGATTTTTTTGTGTGGACATGTGCTCGGCCATCTGTTCGGTCAGATTAGAATAGTTTTTTGAATTCTTACCTAAAACATGTTATCATATGAAAAAATGACACGCAGCACATGGCGGGTCGAGGACTCGAAGCCTACCTGCCTTTGTTCCTCTCACAATGCTTCGCAAACATCTGCCGCCGCCTGCGCTCGTGGTTGTGTGCTTCTGAATGCCTCCTGCTGATTATTTTTACCTCTATCACATCATCAATCATCTGCTCTTAGCATTCGCTCATTGTATGCATTGGCATAAATTGTAGATTGCCTCGAATGATGAGTAAGTTATTCTTTCTTCAATTGTAAAATTAAGAAAATAATCATGGAGTAATATAACATTAGCAATAGTTGTAATGAAGCAACAGAAAACCGACTTATCCATTTAATATGCGGTCTATTTATTACATAAGTCGTTCGAGGTCGCGGATTGCGTTGCAAATACACAAACTTGTTCAACCATTACAATATATTTTAATAGCTCTCATAAACGTTCAATTATCGGGTTCCATAAATATTTTTAAAACAATGTTCACAAAGGTGCGTTTATTGAAGCGTTCTTGAGTGTGCAATGTTAAAACAATCGAATTGTTCAATACGGTACGATAGGAACAATTAATCGTGTGGTCCGGACTCCGGACGCTGCGATGCGAGTTGCGAAACAATCGGCCGTGTAGTTGCCAAACAGTTGTGCGCTACCGCTTTTGTAATACATCTGGATCGTTTTGAAACTTATTAACCTGTTTGTTTTGCGCTCTATTTTCTGTACTCGCGAGTTTCAAAAGCCCCTCAAAGGACCCACTCATTGTGCTCCGTTCGAGTGCCCGGACAAAGAGACGCACTAACGATTGAGTTACTTTTGTTATGCGAACATTAATTAAACAAAAGACGCTTGCTTCACAATTTGTGACCAGTTTTCGTAATTGTCACGGGCAGGTGAATGAATTACGGCGTCGTTGAGTGGTTATAAATGGGCCCTAAAAGAGAAATTAGGACTCATTCATCAGTGACATTGGCAGACTCTGCGTCGCCCAAAAAAGTTACAAAAGGTAATGAACAAATGCAGTAAAGCCGTGCAGTTAGCTCATAGTAACACTCGGTTTCGGAGCGGTGTTTTGCCGCAACAAATCCTTGATGGAACCTTAACCTACTTGGATTATTACACGCCGACACCGGACGCCGCGAGCGCTGCAACCGCTTCATTTTTGTTTTATCACTTCTAATGCAGATATGTGGAATGTAATATGTGAGGCTGTCATATTCTATCCCATTGTGTTTTGCATATATCACATCAATTATTATTTATCGCTTTATATAAATAGTCCGATTTCAAAACTCTTTGTTAGCCACAATATTGTAATGTACACTAATCGTAAAACCACTGACATTTAAAATTGACCGAATAAAAAAAGTATATAAAAATGAGAACGAACCTTTATTTATAACGTCAGAAGCGTTCACATTATGGTTTAATCGCAGCGCTTGCACTTGGATGAGATCACCGGCTATAAAACGATAGCCTCGTTTTATCGAATATTTTCTCCATTGACGTAAACGCCACCTCGTGCCAATGATGTTTTTTACCGTGGCCTAGTGATCCGATATGCCAATGTCAAAACTGTCATAAGCCTGTATGCGCGTGTTGGTTTATTATACGCCCACACTGTTCGATTATAACGAGAGGAAAATATTCAATGATAGTTTGGAATTTAGATAGAGCTCGTCCTGCTATCATCCGAATATCGTTTGCAAGTTGCAACGTGACGACTGACGACCCCAATACTAGGTCAAGTACAGCGGTGCTTTGCCGTTCATTGTGAATGCCCCTCGCTCGAATCCGCGCCCGTGCCGTAATGTGCGTTGCGGCCTCGAGATGAACTTGACATATCAAAAAACATGTTTTTGTAAAACATGCTATTGAAGTCCCGGCACTTACATCAACCGCCAGCACAGCGAATGTGTCAACACATAGCATTACCTAACCGCCTGCAATCTGCTCGATGTAATTCTGTCGATAACACACCTCCCTTAGATGACACGTAACTTTCCGTGCGAATCTATTATATCACGCTAGTGCGAAATGTACTCCCGAGCGAGGCGAGGTCGTCGCCCGCTGAGGCTTTGCGGACTCGATGATATACGGCTAATGGTCGAGTACGTTCACCGCGTTAGAAAACCTACTTCAGTTCCGCGCTTTCTTTATTGCATCACCGCAATGTGCCGTTTCGTCCGCACTCTCTTCCGCCATGCTTGTGCAAGTCGACTGCCGTCTACACTCGAAATTAAAAAGTTCTGCTATTCATTTTGTATCTCTGTTACGTTAATTAAAAACATCTAAAAAGTTAACAATTTTTCCGCATCGCATTATATCTTTCGCTCGACTATGGCAGGTGAACTTTCGCAAGTTCAGTGACCCTTTCGCTTGCATCCGCGATGGCCGGCATTGTGATATAACGCTCGATTTTATTTAATTTAGAAATGAATGTTTCCGCACTTTCCAAATTACATCATTGCGTCTAGAAAAAAGTAATCGCGAGGTGAACGACCGAGTTCGTGGACCGCCTCTTACGCCGATCATTGCTTAGGTATTCGCAAGAACATTGATCCTTCATGATCTCATCGTGACCGAATGGGAGCGACAAAAAAGTTAACTACGCAGTTTATGAAGATTGACACTGAGCCGGTTCTTCCTTACGAATCGTGAATTCAATCAAAACTTTCATCGGCCTAGTATCATTTCTCTCGGAACGGTATCGAGAAAGTACCGCTGATGTGCCAGATTCACGTTTTGCAATCGCTTGTACACAAGCGGTGCCACTTCCCGATTCCCAGCGAGTCCTCCACCGTGGCCCGTAGGTGTTGCAACAGGATCGCCGCTGTTTGTTTACGAGGCGCGGCCCAATGATATTCGATACACGTCCACGATTCACACAATCGTACGGTGTTTAAAATTCCACATCGTGAGGCCTATGAACTTTCATGTTTTGATCCATTTTAAGTTCCTACGATTAACGATTGCGAGCCCATCGATTTAATACTGATACGATATCATAGCCGATATAGTAGGACTTGTAAAGGGCTCATAGTAAACAATCACTTTTTTTGTGAAATCAAAGATGAAACTCGTTAAACCAGTCCCATAAGAGTACGCATATTTTTCAGCACATAACGGTAGAAACGGGTTCTTGATTCGTATATTTTTCTTTTTTTTATGTGCGATCCTTTATTGAGCGTTCTATTTATTTACAATCTGAGTAATTTGGTGTGTTGACGGAATAACATTATTCCACGATTTCCTCGTATTGTTTCTAGTACGAGTAGAACCGTTCCTTTGTTGTAGTTGTAAAGAATTTATAGGTTCTACGAACAGTATAATATAATGCCACGTAGCGACAATTACACCTCTATAATGAGTTCTTAACGCATAGCTGCCCAGGGAATGGAATACGAAGGAGTCGGTCGTGTTCGCTCAGTAATGCATAAAACGTAAGGCGATTTCTGATAATTTAATCGAATCAATCACGGTGTAAGTTTCTGCGTGTCTTATCGCGTTGACCTGGCTAAACTCATGCCCTACGTCATGACGTCGTGCGTACCCCGAGTTATTAAAACCATTGTACCGATTCGACGCGATTCCAGATAACAATCGTACGTATTAATAAAAGCTATATTGTTAAGTTATCGGAGGGTTAGTTGTTTGTAAATATAGTCAAGTGCCACTTTATTTTTGAAATATTGATCGCAATCTCTTAACACTTGTTTATAAAAATATATTAAATTTCGCAAGAGCTGCGATGTCTATCTGCATACGTTCCATATAATTCCAGTTTGTGGTTGATGTAATCTAGTGTATGAAATTACTATTTTTAATAACTTTTGCTATTAAGCCTTCTGTAATATTTTATGCTGTCCAATAATTTTATTCAAAGTTGCGCTTTTAAACATCCATCGAGTGCAGGTGTTGTGCATAGCGAAGCAAAAAGTAAAAGAGTACCGCTGGTATAGTTAAGAATAATAAAACTAGTTTCAGATGATCTATAAATATTGTAATGTATTCGTTCACTGGCACAATCCAACGCACAGTGACATATCAATGCAAACAATAACTGTTACATGTATTTGTAACATTTACATTTTCGCAATAAATACCCGATGATAAGTGAGAATAACTAACTGAATTGTGCAAGATGATCAAACATAGGGCAGTCATTACAAAATATTTGGTTAATATCGGAATGCCAGCTAAATAAATAAACAAAATATGGTGAAAATATTATAGAGGTGGTGTCGATAAGATAAGAGTGCACGCCGATAAGCTAACCTTCTATCCGAATTGATTAAACGCATATTTGGAGCTGTAATTTGAATACGATCCAAAGGAAATTATGTATTCGTAGACGATGAAAATGTGATTAATTATAACACATTACGAGACATGAACATGTAAATATATGAACACACCGACAGAGATTAAACCTATTTGTCGTCCCACGCGTTTCTGCAACCACGCGGTAAATGTTATTTCGTAAGGCGAAATCGCAACATCGCTTATTTTGCGTTTTCGAAATGACTTCGTCATCCGTACCTACAACTTTTTGTGCTTACATATGTACTATTAAAAAAATGTACACCTCTATGTCATAGAAGTAAATAAATACGTGTGTATGTTTGTAATAAAAGAAATAGGTACACGTGAATGAAATATATGAATCGTATTAGCGTGATAACACAAGTGATAAATGCATTGTTTCACCTTGCCTTGTGCAAACTGCATTATGAAAGAGCGTCAGGAGCGACGCTCAAATACGGCGCGAAGTACACGCAAACCGTTTTGCAAATCTGCCACTGAGTTACAAAACTTAAGGATTACTCAAAGGCTCCGTGTCAGGAGAGCACCTTGGCCCGTCCATGCACGCATATTAATCAGCGGCCGAACCATTGCATCGGTTGTATATTGTTTATTATTTTACCATATTGAAATTCTCGCAACTGCAGTTAACAAACTGTTTGTAATCCCGTATTGCTCGATCCGCAACCACGCTCGTTACTTACCTATTGCAAGCTCTTGCAATGTGCTGCAACTTGCGAGACCATATTTACTGTTGTGCTTTTATATTTCAAACGTATGAGCTATAGAGGTGAGGAGGAAGGCCACGCGGCCGTGTTTCGCATTTCCGATTTGAAATAATGACGAGGAAACGATTGCAGACCGAGACAATAGTTGATTCCGGCTGCGTATGAGCAACGGCGGAAACTGGGTAGGCGCTTGCGGATGTGGATTTACTCTTTTATTTATCGGGCGATCTAGACCGCATCTGTCGGAGGACAAACACACGCAGCTGCCCTTTATGGTATTCTCGTTTGCGACCTCCATATATGAGAGTGCACCGCGCACCTGTCGCCAGCTGTTTGCTCTTTGTAATTACATCGTAGGTGGACAAATACCTGCATTTTGCGGTTGCGTGATGAGAAAGTTAATGCAATAATCTTTCACACGAACGCATTTCTTCTGTGACTGACAATTTTCACTGATGACTGTAATTACTCGTCTGCAATATGGGAGTATCTGTTTTTATCAGTTTCTCAGCACTCGGAAAACTCGTCACAAACGTAATAGTGTTATGAAAGTGCATACGTAAACGTATTAGTAAGCAGGTTAGCTGGCAGTTCTTACTGTAACATGCCGCAGTAGAGAATTCCTACAAGAGTTACGCGAACGATTGCAAAACATTTCATAATAGGATCTTCTTTTGCGACCTCATTTACTTTTTACATCGAGCGTGTGCGTTTAATATAGACCAAGAGAAACATTTTTTTATTCGACCCTCCGAAACATATGCACTGTGCATATGTTTTACCTTTTCGTGTACGCATGACGAAATCGCAGTGATAAAAGACAGTTATATCGGGAAGACGTCAATGAACGGAAGTATTTTCACGTGCGGTGACATACCGCCGATCGTTTATCAAACTTGCGCAAGTGCAACGACTTGCCCAATCCCTACACTGGGTTATGCTAAACGAAACGGTCTGTGTGACGGCGCTCGTTTCTAGGTATTCACGGGTTTGACATTTCTGTCGCAAGCGACGGCTACGGTTACCGCGGCTGCTTTCTACGGTGCCACTCTTTCTCCGTTACGCCGATGCTCGATTGCAAAACGCGGAGGTTGCGCTTTCTTCGTTCGCGACGTCGGAGAAATTGTTGCGCCACACCGCGGCGTACACCGACCCCGCGTTAGAAAGTCGAACGTTCACCGGATTTAACAGACCCGGCCACGTAACGGTGTAATTGTTGCGATTCGAGATGCGAGATCGATGGGGTTTGGACACTTTTGCGTAAACGCATTTCGGGCTTTCTTTTCTTGCATAAGTATCGCATAACTGATCGAGATTGAATACGGCTTCGACGTCATAGCGTGCGCAGTGACGAGTCGAGCAATCGGTTACTTGCATAGGCACTAGGGCGAGTTTGCGCAACGGGCTGTGGAGTGGCGCCCGTTCCGCAGTCCGCAGTTGCAACACGGGATATTTCGGCGGCGCCTTGGACGGCCGCCCGAACTTGCAACATGCCATATCGCAACGGCTCATAATCCATTGTGAGTTGTGACACGCTAGTGGCGCGGACGTCGCCCGCCTGCCAAATACGGCCCATAGAGGAACGCCGCGGTTGCGCTATCCGATCTCCTCGCCTCGACAAATGTCAACGCCGCGCTCTGGCCCATCACCGCTGCATTCGATTTTAAAACTAAAACAATTTTGCAACCGATGTTCACATTAGCGTTTTCGCAAGCGGCCCAGCGCTCGGTTTCAAAACGTTCGCCTTGCGTTATCGCGGCTCCGATAAAGCGAGCTGTACCAATGTTTATGCGGTTTTGAGACCTAAATTCTGGACTCGATAGTGAGCATATGTAGTAATGTGAAGTCGGAACAAAATTTCAAACGTGAAATTTCACAAGAATTTGTCATTCGACTGAACACCGAGCTTAGTCACGTGTGTCAGAGAATTAAGTGCTCTAGATAAAGCGTTAAAGTTCGAAACATGAGCGTTATCAATCGAATAACATGGAACACCCGCGGCAAAGCGATTGCGCCACGGACGACTGTATATGTAATTGGGTATGGTCGGGATGGTTTCCCAATGTATCCCGGCATCTCGCGGCCGCGGTGTGGTAACGCGCTTACGACACGACATGTCCCTACAATTCGGGTTACGAAAACCTATGACTAACTATCGCTGGGCTCCGAATTGCCCGCTTTGAAATACCTATTATATATTTGTAATAGTGACATTCAAAGAGCTGTACTCGTTGAGAACATTCGGTATATCGTCCACGAGGCGATAGCCAGGGCGAGTTGCGCAAACGGTCGCCACTGCGATATAAAGCGAGCAGGAAGTGCATGCATGTGTGCTGCATCTGTGCGCGGCTGCCATTGTTTGTTACGAAACTGTCAGGGTTGAGTTGAGCAATGGTGGCAGTTGCGAAACTTGCTCCGGCGCATCCCGCTAATTGTGGGCGATCTCCTACACTATCTGCGCTTTACATTACGCTATTTTACACGACAATAAAGCTTATATAATCCCTTTCCACACACCACATGACGAGCTAATGATACTCGAGGCATAATATAAACATTAAGATTCTCTATATATCTCGAATAAGAAATGTTCAATTACACGCTTGTAACATCGACGAAACATTATTAGTTAACTTCATTGCGAAGCAGACGTGACTCAACGCGGCCGTGTAAATGTTTATATTGAGAGGACGTCACGATTTGTAATTAGAACTTTCTAGACTTTATTTTTCTCATGTTTATCTCAAGATTTCCTGAATGGATATGGATTAGCGAGAAGTAGTAACATTGTCGAAACGAGGTGAATGCGTCGAGTAACATTAGCAGGGCGACAGGTACGCGGTGGGCCGCTGGAGCGCGCACGGTCGGCTGTCCTTTCGCGGTCTCGCGCCCGCGACCACCGAGAATCCTTCGAGGCCACGCCGCGCTCGGAACACGCTCGGAAATCCGGCCAACCTTCCGACTGCGTTACGACACTGTATAACTTATGTACGCGTTGCGAAATACGAATCGATTGCAACTGCAGACATCGCACTTTAGCCTTGCCGGTGTAAGGGATTTAATTAGGATCATTGCGCAGTCGACGCCTAAAACTGATACGAGGACTCCCGCTCCGCTTACTGATGTATTTAAAAGGGCTCAGAGTAGACGCCACCCAGTTTTTCTTATAGTTCCCATACTTCTTGCTTCATTTAATAAATAGCAAATTTTAAACGCTCGATGCGAATATTTGCATCATATATAGACTCGTTTGAAACTAATATAGCCAGTACGCAATACACCAATATTTCAATTATTTTGATATCAGATTTTCGTTAGTGCGCGCGTATTTCACGATAGCTGCAGAGTTGCGACAACGTAACGAGGCTAACCTTTAGATGAAGCGGCGAACCATATTGTCACGATCACTTAATAAATATGTTAATAAATCAGTACCTCTTTATCTAGTTTACGTCAAAGCAATTACAGTAGTTTAATCGTGCTTGCGGTAGAGTTTGAGCCGTGTCAACTGCGCTCCCTTGAAACACTATTTGTCAAACGGATTTTGTAACTTCGCTTTAAGCAAACCTGATATTTATTGCCACCAGCCTTCGGAATACGCAAGCTCGTATCGTAACTTACTCGATCCTTCGCAATCAATACTGGGCGCCGAAATCATTTTGTTTAAGATTATTTTCTGAAATAGAACAGGACCCCTCTTTAAATTAATTTAACTCAACGTTCCCCTCAGAACTTTATACGAGGCTAAAAATATCCTCCACATTAATGCACGTCGATTCCACGGCATCGGTGCGCCCATTGTGCACCTGCCCATATTCCTTTACCGAAGTACTCGATAATTATTTTAACATTACTTCATTATAATATGAGTATCGTTACAGCGTCCTAGCAAACTACACATCTTTTCAAACATTGGTATGGTATCGTTGTTTGCAATTAGTTCATCTGAGTCAACATTTAGAGTTCAATAACACTCCCTTAGCAGCAGGAAGTTCGGCTCGTCCGTGTCGTCACTCCTTATTGGAAACATCGATTCACATAGAACCGTACACTGTTTCGAATTGTGCATTAAATGCATTTCGAAACGATGCGGCGACTTGAAATACGAGGTCGCAGTGCGCCTATAGCCCGTGATGTGATGAAACAAAACCTATTGCGTCACTGAACGGCTTTATGGTACGCCATGTAATTATTTACATGACATTATTGTTAAACGCACAACGTGAAAACATTTCGCAACAATCACCCCGATGTCCATTAATGTGGCGTTTTACTAATTAGTCATAAACGAATCGCTAATAGCGGCCGGGCCTTTGAGCACAAAGGATCCATTACCCGCCGGCGACCGCGATGTGCAGATATTATATTATGATAGCGGCCGAACGGCGATTTATATAGGTCATCGTTCATCGGACATGCATCAAATTAATTAACGGTCGGGTTCAATGAATTCATCTCTGCTAATTTGTAATGCTTCATGTAATACGAAATTCGCAATAACTCAAAATTTGTCTCTTTGTTACAGAACAACGTTAAAATTGGAATCGTTAGAAGATGCGGTGGTGCTCGACGACCCCGAGGAAGATTTACTTCAAGACAAAAGAGGGTGTCCCGCGTACGTGTCCCCCGAGATCCTGAGAGCCCATCGGACGTACTCCGGCAAGGCGGCCGATATGTGGTCGCTGGGCGTCATCCTATACACCATGCTCGTCGGAAGGTAAGCGCTACATTCCCGCATATTATTCAAACTAGTCTAGTTATTTAAAATTCAAATCGCTCGTTTGTCCTTCGCATTAGAAAATATTTGGGTCAGTGCAATAAAATGTGCATAAATAATAAACGAGGGCAAGGGGGTGGGCGTCTTCACCTGCGAGCGTGGGACTTACCGTTTTTCGAGATCGCAAGGGTCGGGCGACCGTTGGCGGCGGGGGATGATCACCTGTCGGCCGTTACGCGCCAACGGCCAGCAATTATATCACCCACAATACGTCTCTCGAAATCTTCGCCGCACCTGCCGCTCATGTGGCGAAGACGTTGCCCGCCGGCACCTGCCGCGCGATCCCTCGCCTCCCTTTCGCCCCGCGCCGCAATTTAAATTCGAAATTCGGGATTTCGCCGCAATCGCCGCCCTCACCTGTCGCCGGAAGGGTTCCGTCGATTACCTGAGTTTTTGTTTCGCGCATCTGCCCGCTCCGAATGACAATCGTCATTAGCCCGGCCACAAAAACTCGCGTCTCGACTTATCTTCGACGTTAATGAGCTCCATCTTAAACTTCGGTGCCTCTACCTGATCGCAGAATCGAGTATAGTCAAGACGTATGTTAAGTTTCGTATGCATAAACTAATAGTGAATTTTAATTGCAGGTATCCGTTCAACGACTCGGAGCACGCGTCGCTGTTCGCGAAGATCTCGCGCGGCTACTTCGTGGTGCCGGAGTGCCTGTCGTCGCGCGGCAAGTGCCTGATCCGGTCGCTGCTGCGGCGCGAGGCGGGCGAGCGGCTGCGCGCCGCCGCCGCGCTGCGCCACCCGTGGCTGGCGCGCGAGCCGCGCCCCGACCTGCCGCCGCGCGCCGCCGCCGCGCTCGACCGCCGCGTGCCCGACCTGCCCGACCTGCCGCGCCTGCCGCACCTGCCGCACGTGCCCCACACGCCGCTGCTGCCCCCGCTGCCCCACCTGCTCGCCGACTGCCTCTAATGCGCCTCACACGCGGCGCGAGACTCAGTGCAAGCGGCGAGGGCCCAGGAACTAGTCCACTCGCGGATGGCCGAGAGGCCTGGAACTCCGCAGCGACGTTCCGTTCCATAGTCGTCCGATTCGCCCACAATGTTTGTCTTTTATCAACAATGTATAATATTAATGTCGTTTTTATGAACTCGTTTTCCAAATGTATCGTGAAGTTCGGAGCGCCGCCCGGCGTGCAGGCCACGCTCCGGCGGCCGGCTGGCCCGCGCTAACTGCTAATGTAATTATTCGTAACGACACATAAGTGAGACTGATAGCGTTCGCTTCGCGCGCCGCGGCGAAGCGAAGCGAAGCGTCACGTAACTATGCGGCGATTCCTTAGCGGCGAGATCCGTCGCGTTGAGCCGCGTAGCGTAAGAGTAGTGTATATTTTGTATTTATGAAAGTTTAAAGTTATATCGTGTAATTGTGATCTCCACCGATGTTATTTAGCGATTACTTGATTGCCATTAATTATTTTGTTACGCAGGAGCGATGTTTCTTTTGCGAGACGATCGGTTGCTTCCATCATAGAGATATTATCATTATATTATTTAAAAGTTTCGCCTTGTATCTATTAAATGTGATGTATTCGGAAATCTAGATGCGAAATTATTATTTTTGTTATATTGAATCTATCAATGGAACTTTGTTTTTATAAATTGATTCGCACCACCACGTACCGAATAAGTTTGTTGAATTTGGTCTGTGCCATTTATTTAATTTAAAACTTATTTATTGTTGTGATTGACGTTCGGGGGCGGCACTTCTTCCTATTAAATTATTGACCCTTTTGGTACTTGGTGATGAGTTTTTATTGAATTTTGTAAATTCGAAATCAAATATTTTTATTGACTCGATCGATATCAGTAATGTTTCGTTATCCAAATTTATTCACTGTTAATTTAAATGTGCCCCGGTTTCGGGGCAGCTGTGAAATTTTCATGTTAAAGTGTAGCTTTGAAGTAGTCAAGTCTTTCAGATTGAAAGCGCGTTGTACAATAATAGTCTACTGTAAAATATACTATGTTAACATTAATTTATACAAACTGTAAATAGAGCTAAGATATTATAAGTATATCAAAAAAAGGAGAAATGATAGAGGGAATAAATAATTCAAAAAATTATATGGCACTTTTATTTTTACCATTATCGCCTTACCATATCACCGATGTCAATAAATTTCCTTCCAACACAAATAAGGAAAACAGAAATAAAGCCGACAATAGATTTACATTAATAATAATTAATGCGTTTATTGTTATCGTATGTGTCAAATATTTACATTTCTAATTATCGAAGTCCAACGAATATAAGGAAAAATCTACTCAATGAATCTATTAATTAAATATTTTGTCAGTCTCGATTATTCTTACTGAATAAAGACAAATATATTATCAGTCTATATCGTATTAAAAATGAAATCTGATTCATATTAGAGTATCAGTTACGAGTAATCGAAATCCTTGTACGATTAATCTCTAAATGAATGAAGGCTTTGTTGTAGATTGAATCAGAATAAGGCATGAACTACATATATGATTTAAATTAATAGTTAATAAATTTTAAGCAAAAACAATATATTTGAGAAATTGGTTACTTATCTTATATATAAAAATGAATCGCAAAATGTGTTGGTAAGCGCATAACTCGAGAACGGCTGAACCGATTTCGATAATTCTTTTTTTATTCTATTCCTTGAAGTACGAGGATGGTTCTTATGTAGAGAAAACGTAAACATGTACCACGGGCGAAGCCGGGGCGGACCGCTAGTCTTATATATAAAAATGAATCGCAAAATGTGTTGGTAAGCGCATAACTCGAGAACGGCTGAACCGATTTCGATAATTCTTTTTTTATTATATTCCTTGAAGTACGAGGATTGTTTTTATGTAGAGAAAATGTAAATATGTACCACGGGCGAAGCCGGGGCGGACCGCTAGTGTTTTTATAAAAAAAAATTCGATATTGATAACTGCCTATGGTTTTAATAAACAGCAACCAATCTTGATATGTTTGAAAATGAATTAATGTTTTTAAAATCGATATAAGTATTATACTATACAGGAAGTACATATGTAAATTAGTATAATTGTATTTCAAAATATTTACTCTAAAATGGATTTTCCCAACGCGAGACGCATCAATTACGACCGAATCACGGTGATTCCTTAGAATTTTCATTGACGTAGTTATAAAAAAACATGTTTACATCAGAGATAATATGCGTAGATAAAGTCTACAATGTGTCCAAAGACTAAATTCTCCACTCTATTTACTGAATGGAAATGGTATATAATATCTATAGTATTATATTATCTGTGCTAATATTATTTCTCGATATTCTCTTATGATAATGAACCATTAATTAACATCCACATATTGATTCTAATAAACAGAACAACAATATTGATATCAGAATAATTGACGACACAAAGGTCGTCAATTTAAGTCGTAACAGTAGGTTTTTAAAACGTACAACCATAGGAAAGATTTGACTTTCTTAACGAAACAGGAATGCATTTAATGAACGACTTGAAAAAATATTGGTCTAGTACACGTCTAGTATAATATCATTGGACTGACATGTTAGAACACCTTATGATTGTCATAAAAATGCATAAAAGCACAGCATAAAAGCATAGGTTCATCTTTAAAATCGAAATCCTTATGTATTTTCGAAGAGGTATGTAATGAATAAATAACAACGAATAAAAATTGTTCAAACGACCTTTATTAAATATCACATTAAGGATCTCAAGTAAATTATATTTCACTATACAAAGCCGTCAATTAGGTAGGTATATTACAAATCACAATCTCATGTTCGGAAAGAATTATATAAGTTTAGCCAATTCAATAAAACCAATACAAGGTTTGATAAAAATATTTTATTTACTGATTCTTCTCATATTTTTCTAAACTCACTAAAAACAAAATCAAAGATGGCTGTTTAGTATTTATTCATTTTTCGTAATTTATATCAGCGCCATCTAGTGGTACGAGTTGGTAACTTTCTATTAACTAGCGCCATCTAGTAGAGGCGTTCGGCTTTGCTCGGCCCGTGGGTCATCTGGTACTCTTGCATGCGTCTCTCTAACTCTGGTCTGAAATGCCTGATGAGACCTTGTACCGGCCACGCGGCTCCGTCTCCGAGGGCGCAAATTGTGTGTCCTGTAACAAAGCATACATATAGTATAATCAAATTAAAAAAGGAGTTAGTTTAAAAAATTATGGCTATTCATTAGCTTTCAAATAAGGAAGTTTTGTATTTATTTATTTCGAATTTGAACACTTTTGCTAAATAGTTAACTTTTATTTTAAATTGTAAAATTAAGAAACCTCTGGTTCATTATTTGTTTTTTTTTTTTATAAAAAGAGAAATCCATATTTGAAAAAAAATTGTTTATAATATCGTACCTTCAATTTGTTTGGAAATCTCCCAAAGCATGTCTATTTCTTTCGGCGAAGCATTGCCGTCGACGAATCTGAAATATTAAATTAAATGTTATACTTTATTAAAAAAGTGTTTGAAATTAATATAAAACAGAAATATTTATTCCATCCGTTAATTAATAAAATCAATATCATGTATGTTCGGTCGTTGGTTAAAACGACCGTTAATTTAAACATTTATCAACATTTTATTCATTTAAAATTTAAATCAATGGCTTGCTAACTGCATCTCACAAATGTTCGCGAGCTAACAAATAATTGAATACTAAACTAATAACACAGCTATCACATTTCTTCTATTAACAGTTTTGTGAAGTATTATAAAGGTCAGATCAATAATAATATTTCATAGAAAAAGAAGTCACTACATAGTAGAAAACATACTTGCTTTCAGAGTCTGTGTCTGTATGCTTAGAAGTTAAAATTTAACAGATTTTTATCCCCATAAAATTTTTCTTTTGTGGTTCTCGAGGAAGGTTTTATGTATGATTTGTTTTCTACAAAGCAGGCTACACGCGGAAAGCTAGTTAAAAACTTTGATAAAGAAAAATGACAACTAACCGATATAATATGTGATACTTTATCATTTTATAACAAAAACTTACCGATATATAATCTTATTCATCCACGAAACTCCCTCCCTGCACGGCGTGCATTGTCCACACGACTCGTGCTTATAGAACATAATGAGACGAGCGATCGCCTTCACAATGTCCGTAGATTTGTCCATCACTATGATGGCCGCTGTTCCGAGGGACGTTTGGGCTGCTACTAGCCCGTCAAAGTCCATGAGTACTGTTTCGCATACACTGGAAAATATAAATAACATATAATATTAATACATATTATTAACTTTGTGAAAAAAGAAAAAGTTTTCCTTCATGTACATCTCATATTCATTGTAAGAAGTCTTTATTAAACTTATAAAGGAGACTATTATTGACTGAAAAATAAATTTATTAATAAAATTTAAAAAAAAATGAGAAAGGTTTTGCTAATCACATACACATGGATATCAAAATATTGTTCTGAGCATTAGTTGAATGACAATGTTATTAAAAAATTGGTTGTTTGTAAAGTAGGTTTACGATCGAGATGTTTACGTAATAACGTCTTATTGGTGGCAGCGCTCGAGATGAGACGGGAGATCGGTCCGTCTCTCTCTCGTTATACCTGCGATTGTGCTCGTGAGGTTTTGGTGTGACACAAGTTTCTGAACATGTCACCCGACTAAAACGATTTTAAAAACGTTATTACGTCAAAAAACTACAATTAAAAGCAAATCCCCAACTTACTCCTTAGGTATCAACGGTGTAGACGAGCCTCCTGGTATGATCGCTAACAAATTATCCCACCCCCCGCACACCCCACCCGCGTGTCGTTCAATCAATTCCTTCAGAGGAATGCTCATTTCTTCCTCTACAGTGCAGGGAGTGTTCACATGACCAGAGATGTTGAATAGCTTGGTGCCCGAGTTACGTGGCCTGCCGAATGACGCGAACCAGGAACCGCCGCGACGGCAGATTGTCTAAAATTTTTGATATTATTTATATAATATTATATATAATAATATTATAAAGAGGAAAGGTTTGTATGTATGGTTTTCACGCATAAACTACTGGACCGATTTTGATGAAATTTGGCACAGATAATCTTTAGTCTCTGAGAAAGAACATAGGCTAGCTTTTATTGCGAAATATGTACCACGGGCGAAGCCGGGGCGGACCGCTAGTTATTTATATTACTAGATTTCCGCCCGCGGCTTCGCCCGCGTTTTCAAAGGAAAACCCGCATAGTTCCCGTTCCCGTGGGATTTCCGGGATAAAACCTATCCTATGTGTTATTCTGATGTATAAGCTATATTGTGGTAAAGTTTCATTCAAATCCATTCAGTAGTTTTTACGTGAAAGAGTAACAAACATCCATACATCCATACTTACAAACTTTCGCCTTTATAATAGTATGTAGTAGGATTATTTGCGCAATTTTAAAGTATTACTTGCGAACACAATAATTTTAAAGTTCCTATCAAAGCACGCATATGCGTTAAGATGTACTAGGCATTCTGGCTAATATCAAGACAACACAAAAAAACGAAAGTAGCAGTCAGTAATAGAGCGTTCATATTCTTACGCATTGCGGGAATTGGAACATATTCTGTATATTTATATGTATAAAGAGCAGCAATACATATTCATAATATATTTGTACCGGCTAAATAATAATCAAAATGTATGAGGACACACAGAAAGAACTAAAAAAAAAAATAAGTTTCTTAAAAAATAATGTAAGCTTTAAAACATTTGTTTACACCTTTACTCTACCTTTCAATATAGGCTAAGCTTTAATTATCTGCATACCATTTAAACAATGCACTTAATAAAACAATACAAGGTACAAACTTCATAGCAACAAAAAAAGACGGGTTGCACTCCGGGAGTGCCGGCAGAAGTGAAAACTTGATTATTAACGTTGAGCATGTTTGATATTACGTCTTACGCTTTTTCGATCAGGTCACGTGTCCTGACGCGAGTTTAAGATTTTATAGTTTATACCCATTACAGAAAAAGTGCTCAACGCCGCTAAAGAAGTTTTCACTTCAATAAGTCACACAACTTACAGGCGAAACGGCAATAGTCTCCACATTGTTCACCGTAGTGGGGCATCCGAATAGACCAACATCAGCCGGGAATGGGGGCTTTAGACGTGGTTTGCCCTGTTTCCCCTCAATAGACTCGATTAGAGCGGTCTCCTCACCACAGATGTAAGCCCCGGCACCACGGTGCACAAATACATCAAAGTCGTAGCCAGAGTTACATGCGTTCTTGCCGATCAGGCCTGCTTGGTACGCCTAAAATATGTAATGAATTGAAAAAATACTATTTTAATCATACTTTATCACTTTGTATGCACCTAACAATGCACACTCTTCATCTAACTGAAGGACTGTATTTGGGACTGTATTTACAACAGACAAAGTAATTATTAGAATAATCTCTATTTTGTATAGCTATGAATACTGTTGGGATATCACCAATTTTAAAATAAAGAAAAATCAAAATATCTATTATATCTAAATCTAAAATCTTTTTCTGTATTGTATTGTATTGTAAATAAATCTTAATTCTCCAATAGTATTGTATTTAAATAATTATGTTCTTTTGAAAATTATAAAAATCAAATTAAATCTTTCATATTTTGGATTAACTAACAAACACATACAAGTAAAATCAAATCACCTCCGCAATAGCGACTTGCAAGTTGCTGGCCTCATTGTAGAACTCGCCACGAATGTAAATATACGCCGCCTGCGCGCCCATAGCCCGTCCAGCGATCAAACAACCCTCGATCAACTTGTGGGGATCATGACGCATGATCTCCCTGTCCTTGCAAGTGCCCGGCTCCCCCTCATCAGCGTTAACTACGAGATACTTCGGCCGGCCATCTGACGGCTTGTTCATGAACGACCACTTCATGCCGGTCGGGAAACCAGCACCGCCGCGACCGCGGAGACCGGACGTTTTAAGCTCATCTGTAATGGTTACTTGCTTATTTAAAACTTGCTCATATTTTTATCAGTGGACTAGAGCAGTGCTCCGCTCCTGTTGGTCTTATCGAGATGATATATATATAGCCTATAGCCTTCCTCGATAAATGGGCTATCTAACACCGAAACAATTTTTCAAATCGGACCAGTAGTTCCCGAGATTAGCGCGTTCAAACAAACAAACAAACTCTTCAGCTTTATATATTAGTATAGATTTGTAAGAGATACAGTCTAGAGATAATATTTTACCAATCACAATAAGCCAAGTAACAAAAATAT
The DNA here is from genome assembly GCF_061535395.1 of Colias eurytheme. Lineage (NCBI taxonomy): Eukaryota > Metazoa > Arthropoda > Insecta > Lepidoptera > Pieridae > Colias > Colias eurytheme. Next base: position 10,508,891 of record NC_142981.1, on the reverse strand, counting down.
ATGCTTTGAACAATGACTAATATAAATACACACTTATTACAATCTGTAATTAAGAACACTACATTCTACATGTTGTAAAGAACAGGTTTTAAAAATTATTATGCAACACAATTCAATTTATTTCCTTAGGAAGCTTTCAGAGGAATTCAAATATAATTAATTTAATTAGTTACATAAATATAGACATTGTTTTATGTAACATTTCATTTCATATGTTCAAGTTTAAGACTTTCTGCTTATTGTATTTTATCAAAGGATAATCTTGATGAACTTTAATAAGCATGGAATGTTTATGTACAGAAAAATGTATTAAAAAATGATGTGCTTTGTTGCTGTTGGTCATCAAATAATTAAAGAATATACGTACTAACGATCCAGTCAGTTCCTTTTTCAAGTATATTTTTTGTCATATACCAATCTCCACGGGCCAAGGCCCCCTTCAATCTCCAATCATGACGTCCATAAAGATTCGTGAAAACTCTGTCTGAGTCTGCCAAAGGTCCAAATTTAGTTTTGCCTTGGCTTTGATACCGAACCGATCCATTGCTGATGCTCACCAGAGGTCCCGCGATACCTGAATACGTCAAAATTATGTAAGCACAACTACGCACCACAAACTCGTGTCAAATTTTTGATATTATTTCTATAAAGATTTCAACTACGAGAATTCATCTCTATTTTTGTGTAAAGATAATAATTCTTGTAACTCGGTTAATCACCTAGGTGAGATTTTGTCCCCTGAACAATCCTCGCCAAAGCACCAGCCATTTTTCTGGACTGTCAAATACCAATTGACAAATTGACAATATCTACAACAACATGACAATAATTGACAACTGACCGTTGTCTTCTTGCCATAAGCAAAAAAAACATCGCAGTCTGTTGCAAAAGCGCATTCGCATAAGATTCGCATTGACCGATTGACGATTGACCTATGCAAAACTATAAAAGGCCAAAAAGAATAAGGATACAAAAGTGAATTAGTGATAGTAAAGAAGCTACAATCGCAACATATAAGCACAGTCATACAAACATGACAACAACAGTGGGCATATTCAGAATCATAATCACTAGCGACTTTCTGAGCAGACTTTTGGTTTTTGATGCAAATCATTATTCTGTCTAAGCCTTGTCTAAGCATACAATTTATTTATTAAGAAGTGTCCATCAAATCGCTTCACTACTTTACTTTCACTAACTACCCTCTGGAGTCTGGACTCAAGCGTTAATTTTATTATGAGCGTTATTTATTTTTACTTGATGTAAAACAAGTACAAACAAGTGAATGTATTTATTTCTCTTCATTTTTAAATTAATCACTAGGGGATTTCCATCAGTTCCCATATAATTATCCACACAGATTATCCATCTTTTTTATTCTGTAGCCCTATTAAAGTCAACTGTCAAGTGTTATTTGTCAACACGGCAATCTGGCTTCAACAAATAAACAAAAACAGACCAAAAAATTTACAATATTGTATAGAAGAGAATACAAAGGTCATATTTTATCAGTAGAAATATCAATTAATCTATCCTGCTACGCGTCACGTTTCTAAAATACGTAAATTAAAATTTTATCTTTCAAAAAAATTATATTCACAATTCACATATTATTTAATATTCTCATAAAATGGCTGCAGTAATACCAGCAGTTTCACGGTTATCTAATAGAATAATTAGAATTTTGGGCTGCAATCCAGGACCTATGACTTTACAGGGTACAAATACGTATTTAATTGGCACTGGAAAGAAGTAAGTTTATTTGTAAACAAAAAACACCTGTTTAATGTTAACTCTTTTTCTAAATTAATTAAACGTTCTTTCCGAATGAATTTTTAGTCGAATTCTCTTGGACACTGGTGACAAAGATGTTCCGGAGTACCAGAAAAACTTATCAGAGGTTGTAAGTTCAGAACAAGTGAATATTGAGCACATAATTGTTACACATTGGCATCATGACCATATCGGAGGTGTGGAGAATATCTTTGGAACTATTGCAAGCAAGTATTTCTTATATTTTGCATAATTATAATAAAATAAATAATATTTACTATAGAACTGATGTTGGCTATAAACTGACACTTGAGATAGCTGGGGACTTATTTTTAATAATAACAAGTTTAAAACCATGTTGTAAGAACAATAAAAAAACATTCATTAAAATTTTCATTACATCAGCTATGGCCAGTAAAAAAAATTAAACCTAAATTTATTTTATTTAGAAAATCCAATAATCTGGAAACATAGAAGGGACACTAACGATGCAGCAGATCCAGACATACCTACCATTAAAATGAACTGGCTTTCTGATGGACAGGAGATCAAAGTAGAGGGAGCTACTTTAAAAATTCACCACACACCAGGTCACACCACAGACCATGTTGTTCTTACTTTATTGGAGGAAAACATTTTATTCAGCGGCGACTGTATTCTCGGTGAAGGCACTGCTGTTTTTGAAGATCTATTCACATATATGAAGAGTTTGAATAGAATATTGGAATTGCAACCTGGTGTTATCTATCCAGGACATGGGAATATTGTGGAGGTGAGATGTATATTATACTAGCTTTCTGCCCGCCGCTTCGCTTGCACAGTCAAAGAAAAACCCGCATAGTTCCCATTCTCGTGAGATTTCCGGGATAAAACCTATCCTATGTCCTGGGGTAAAAAGTAGCCTGTGTCCTTTCTCGGGTATCAAAATATCTCTATACCAAATTTCATGCAAATTGGTTCAGTAGTTAAGACAGACAGACAGAGTTACTTTCGCATTTATAATATTAGTATGGATTATGTATAGTGAAATTTTTAATTGTTAAATCAATGCTATAATTTTGTAACCATATTATATGATATTTTCCAGTGTTTGATTTTACGCGAGTATTATACATTTAGAAATTAAAGACTTTTTAACGGATTTTAAACGCGATTTATTCATTATATTATTTTTCGAACACTTTACAGCAAGCGTGTCTCCCCGTGACAACGCTATAGCTAATTGTAAACATATTATATTATGAGTTTATAAGTAGATGCTTACATGTAAATGTTTATACTGTCAAATTTTCTTTTAAAATTGATTGATAACATGAAGATATAACATGTCACTATATATTATTATTTATTGATGTTGTTAATCCTTTCAGGACCCTCTGGAAAAAATAAAATATTACATAGCACATAGGAATCAGAGAGAGGAGCAAATACTACAGGCACTCAAAAACAATGCAGATAAACAACTAAATGAGATGGATTTAGTCAAAATGATTTATCAAGAGACACCAGAACATTTGTGGCCGGCGGCAGCTTATAATGTTAATCACCACTTGACAAAGTTGACTAAAGAAAAGAAGATAAAATTAATCAATATTGATGATGAAAGTAAATGGCAATATATTCCAGTACAAAGTAATTTATAAATGTTATTAACTATGTATTTATTTTTTATTGTTGTTTTGAAATTTTATTTGTAATAAAGGATTTTGGATTATTATTGGTTTTTATTTCTTTAGTTACTGCTGTACTTAGTTATATAGTAAAAAAAAATTTTTCGAAGGGAACCTGAATTCGAGTTTCTAATTTATAAAATTTAATTTAATAGTTATCTGGGTTCCCTATACATTATTAAAAATATTTCTGAACACAATATTATGTGATACAAAAAACAAAATAATTTGTGAACATTTATTTCACATTGCAAAAATTACAACAAAAGGGTAGGTTTACAAACAGACATGTTTAACTGCTTGACGAATATCGTTTAACATCACACTAAATAAATAATAAGTATTCAAAACACAGTTTAATAAATGGCAATTGAAATTGATCATATATTTCATATCAAGTTGTTAGCAAAATAAATTGAATAGGGCACATAACATCTTTTGTAATGTAAACATACCGTGTGTACTTAAATAATAACAATGAGAATCTATACACGTTTTTTTTGACATTTAAGGGCGTATTCAGAAAGAAAGCTTGAAACTTATAAGCGCTTATCGGCGCTTGTCAACGCTGGTTCGTTCTACACAAAGGAAGCAGGTTGAAGCAGACCAAAACAAATTATCGGTGCATAAGCACACATAAGCACATAACTTATAAAAGTTTCAAGCTTTCTTTCTGAATACGCCCTAAATTTAACATCTTTACTATTTCCGAACGTTTATCTTCTCCGTTTCGGTGGCGGCATGTGTTCGGAATCGTCTTGGTATCTGTAGCGCGCTATATAATGCAGAAGATATTCCTTTGTCACCGGGTTCTGTATACTTTTCGTTACAGCTGAAACATAATATTATTATTAAGGGAAACTTTAAGAAAAATTTGATGTTTAATTATTTCATATATGAAATTATTTCACTTTCAATCACGGATAGAAAGCAATTTTAATCCATACTAATATTATAAATGCGAAAGTAACTCTGTCTGTCTGTCTGTTACTCAATCACGCCTTAACTACTGAACCAATTTGCATGAAATTTGGTATAGAGATATTTTGATACCCGAGAAAGGACATAGGATAGGTTTTATCCCGGAAATCCTACGGGAACGGGTTTTTCTTTGAAAACGCGGGCGAAGCCGCGGGCGGAAAGCTAGTATAATATAATTTGTCATATTATAATCTGTCTGCAAAATTCTAACTGCCAAATTAAAATAAAAAAATGTGTGCGTTCTTTAGTGTCCCTTCGTCCAGCATACTCACCACAACTCACCATGGAATCCTGATATTTCATGAATGTCAAAAAACTGTTCTGAAATAGTGCTAAATAGTGCCCAAAGGAAAAAAATAGTGCTCTTGTACTTGCGAAGTTATAGCCATAGTTCGATGAGTATGCTGGACGAAGGTTTCGCCCAGCATACTCACCTCCGTCCGGAGAATCTGTATACGCTTCAAACATAATTCATACTTCAAAAAATAGTTCCCAAATAGTGCCAAACGGTGCCCAAAAAGAAAAAACAGTGCTCGAATAACTTCGGAGTTATAGGCTTCGTTCAGTGAGTATGCTGGGCGTAGGTTCTACGCCCAGCATACTCACCTCAGTGCGCGAATATCGAACGAGCTATAGGTATAATTTACGTCTCAAAAAATTGTACTTGAAATAGTGCCCAATATCAGTCCAATTTTTGCTTGACTTTTGACTTAGAAAACCATTAAATTTTAATGTAAACTTCTACATACTAACGTAAAATGGGGTACAGTCGTCGACACATGTTTTTGGACAAAAATATTAAACTTTATAATTGTAGACTTCATGTTATTGGAAATAATTATGGTATTTTCTCACATGTCAAAAACTTTCGATTAAATGCATTATTATATATTTTATAAATAATAATAAATGAATGAAACTTTAAGCGTAAATGAAGTCTATTACTTCATTGCATTGTGTGTTTGTCTGAATAAAAACAGTCATTTGCAGCCAATAAAATTAATATCTTGAAAAATTGTAAAAAGGAAATTATACAGTTTCTTTTTGTATATATGTTGCAGGCAAAACTTATAACCAGTCAAAACTAGTACTGTGACATAACTAGTTATACAAATTTTTAAAACTCTTTCCAATAGCTTCATCAATGAAAGGTTTAGCAATAAAAAACATTTTTAATTACTTACGTTATTTATTACTATTTAAAGGGCCAAAGTAATCAGAATTCTAGTTAACTAGTTCACAGCTTTTGTTAACATTCATAATATAATCAATGTAAATAGAAAAAATTGTAGTTTTAATATTGTATATATAATATACATATAAAAAAATGTTTAGCGTCGCGGGCGCCGCGCGTCGTAAGCCCCATACCTATTGACCGTACGTGCATCCATTACTGCCACACAATATTGAACTTTATCACATGAGGAATACAGGTCAATTCCGTAAACGTTGTGGTACCGTCCTTGATCCGGAAAATGATTATTTTGAATAATTTTGTCAGTTGTAATGTAAGCATTAATAACAGCAACTTTATTTTTCATGCATGATTTACTTCATTTGATATCTTAATCCTTCAAGCGCCGTGATCTAGACAAATATATAAAATCATTGTTCCTAGCTACCGGGGTCCCATGCGACGCGCGAAGGCTTAATCATCTATACAAATATTATAAAGAGGAAAGGTTTGATTTTTTGTTTGTTTGTTTGTTTGTATGAATTGAATAGGCTCCGAAACTACTTGGCAGATTTGAAAAATTCTTTCACTGTTGGAAAGCTACATCATTTCTGAGTGACATAGGCTAGGTTTTATCCCGGAAATCCCACGGGAACGGGAACTATGCGGGTTTTTTTTTTAAAACGCGGGCGAAGCCGCAGGCGGAAAGCTAGTATTATTATAAAGTATTATTAAAATAATGTGTAATTAATAATATTGCGATTCTAAAGTAAATACTCCCTTACATAGACAATATAACAAAACAAATAATTTACACAAGACAAAAATTGTTAGAAAGAAAGTTAATAATATTGTATTCGACTGTACTCAATGTAATGTATGTAGAAGTTTACAATCAAATTTAATGGTTTTCTAGGTCAAAAGTCAAGCAAAAATTGGACTGATATTGGGCACTATTTCAAGCACAATTTTTTGAGACGTAAATTGTTCCTATAGCTCTTTCGATATTCGCGCACTGAGGTGAGTGAGCTGGGCGTAGGTTCTACGCCCAGCATACTCACTGAACGAAGCCTGTAACTCCGAAGTTATTCGAGCACTGTTTTTTCTTTTTGGGCACCGTTTGGCACTATTTGGGAACTATTTTTTGAAGTATGAATTATGTTTGAAGCGTATACAGATTCTCCGGACGGAGGTGAGTATGCTGGGCGAAACCTTCGTCCAGCATACTCATCGAACTATGGCTATAACTTCGCAAGTACAAGAGCACTATTTTTTTCCTTTGGGCACTATTTAGCACTATTTCAGAACAGTTTTTTGACATTCATGAAATATCAGGATTCCATGGTGAGTTGTGGTGAGTATGCTGGACGAAGGGACACGTTCTTTATGACCTTATTTTTCAAAAAATAATTTCCTATATGCAACTTTACAGAAATACGTCGAATCATGCGTGCTAGTGATAAGAAAAAGATGGCGCGTAACGGAAAAATGTAACGCGTAACGAAAAAATGTTACACTAAATTTTTTTCCAACCCCGATAAAGAAGTTTCACTTCAATATTATATTATTACCCCGATAAAGAAGTTTCACTTCAATATTTGGTAGTTCGAATCTTGCTTAGATTTTATTCCAGTTCAATCCAGAAGCGTAAACTTTATGTATCTGTTTATCAATAATTTTAGAATCTCTGAACGCATTTGCATGAATGTAGGTATTATTTATTATCCAAAATTCTCAAGATAATTGGACGACAAAGATATCGCAAAAACATATAATAATAATACTACTACGTCTTATAACTATAAAAATTGAACATATCATACACATAGCTGTATTAAAGCTGTTCGGGAACGATTTGTCCGTCCGTTCGCGCATAAACACCCACTTGTTGTCCTCATACTTGCACTCTATGATTTTATCGTGCAAGTGTTTTATGTTCTTGACGTTCTTCATAACTGCGAACGGCCTTGTCAATGATCCAACATATAAGTAGCCTTCCGTCACTTTTTTTATGCTGAAAATGTAGGAATTTTAGTAAGTTAATTGTTTTTTTTTGAATAGCATACTTTATAAAAGTATAAAACTGTGTAAAATGTATGTTACTGTATGTGTCAGTATCCAAAATATCAATATCGGTCAGATGTTCTTAAGGTGAAATTTTTCTATTCACAGGTGGCATTATATACAATTTTGCTTTATATTTAGTGGGTCATGGTTTAAGTAATTTTAGTTAGGTTATTATGCCTAAATCCCTTACAGTGTTTCTGTCATTTTTTTAGTACATAGCAAGGGATAATTATTCCATCAATGATAACCTACCCATATTCCGTGGAGACAATTTTCAGGCGAAAATCAACGCTGTTCATATCGCTCGGTTTCCACTTCAATACATCGTCGCACTGACCGGGCACGTAGGGCTGTATTTTAGATAATAAAAACATTATGTATTATAGTCAAGAAGCTTATATCTAACTAGCAGTCCGCCCCGGCTTCGCCCGTGGTACATATTTCGCAATAAAAGGTAGCCTGTTGTTGTTGTTTCTCAGGGTCTAAAGGTTATCTGTGCCAAATTTCATCAAAATCGCTCCAGTAGTTTATGCGTGAAAACCATACATACATACAAACAAACCTTTCCTCTTTATAATATTAGTATAGATACACTGGAGATTGCACTATAACCATTAACTTGTAACAAGAAAATATGACCTTGAATGACGCCTGTATGTTTTTTTATCCCTTTCACACTAACTATCCAACGTCATATTTTCTTGTTACAAGTTAATGTTCATACTGAAATCTCCAGTATATTAGATATAAGCTTCTTGATTATAATAATACAGATTCCACATATAATATGTGTACATGCGCGTGTGTAAGACTGTGTATGTTGTTTCGTTCTTATTGTGCGTGCATCTGTGTGCGCATGTACGAGTATTTGTATATTTACTTGGGCGCACGTATGTATGCATGTACCTATGTATCATGTATCCGTATACAAATGCGTTCTAATCCGTGCACAAGTATGTTTTATTTGTATGTGTGCGTTAACTTGTTTTTCTGTAAGTTTGCACGCGCGCGCGTGTGTGTGTAGATGTTTTTTTTTATTATAGAGGGAATAAATACTGTAATATCTCAGGTCAAGATCTGCGACCTGGTATGTCGGTCTCGATCATGATTCGTTCCAACTAAATCTACCCTCTTTCTCCAGTCCACATCTCCGCGGAATGGCCGTAGGCTTTACTTCGCGGGGGACGTATTAACATTGCTGCTTTTCTCACTTATGTTCTATGCCGTCAAAGTTTTGTGTGTGTGTGCGTGTATACAGGGTGTCCCACTGTTGGTATATTAAGCTCAAAGGAGGTTATGGTTTTGCATTCGCTGAGTACGTAAAAAATACTTATAAAATTCTAGATGCATTTTTTTTTCAAATAGATGAATTCTTAAAACTCTTTGTGTACACCCATAACATGAAACCCGCCCAACTTTGACACCAGCACGTGAGCTATCGTTTAAGATTATATTTTCATAGACAAAATGCTCATATTAGAGAAGCGGTATATGCCGGCTGCGCGAAACTAGAGAAGATAACATGGATTTATAATTAATTAATATATAATTTCGTTGTTTAAGTATTTTTTACGTGATTAGTGTATGCAAAACTGCAAGTCGCCTCGCGCTTAGTATACCAATAGTGGGACACCCTGTATATACGCTGAGCAGTGTGTGTGTACCTCCTTGGCCGGCTGGAAGATGAGGCCGTTGTGTGTGTGTGTGTGTACCTCCTTGGCCGGCTGGAAGATGAGGCCGTTGTGTGTGTGTGTGTGTGTGTGTGTGTACCTCCTTGGCCGGCTGGAAGATGAGGCCGTTGTGTGTGTGTGTGTGTGTGTGTGTGTACCTCCTTGGCCGGCTGGAAGATGAGGCCGTTGTGTGTGTGTGTGTGTGTGTGTGTGTGTGTACCTCCTTGGCCGGCTGGAAGATGAGTCCATCTGGCTCGTGGTGCAGCGTGCGCGCGAACTGCTCGCCGAGCAGCCGCTCCGCGACGGCCACGTCCCAGAACGCCTTCAGCGCCACGCGGAACGGCTCCGCGGTCTTGTCGATTGCGCCGTTGGTTATCGCGCGGTCCCTGAATTACGATACGTAATAATATGAGTAATTTTTATTTATTCATTAATTTCTTCATTACAGGCAATAAATGTCGTTTTAGAGGTCTTAATCCCTCAGTCCCGGAATCACAGACACAATAGAAAATCTATTGTGTCGCGGCCCGATCGGGCCGCTCGGTGGTCAATGGGTTAATATAACCTAAAACTACTTAAATACTAAATTAATATCAATGACGATAGTGTTGCTGGTTATCGCGCGGTTCCTATTAAATAATTAGTAATTAAAATAATAAAAAACGCTCATTGATGCACAAATAACAGCGTTGTTTAAAATACACACGCTTAAATCCATGAAATTATTGTATTATGACTGTTCCTTGATAAGTGTACAAAGTTTGAATTAAATCTATCTGCTTAAAGCTGGTCGGTAGCGAGTATAAAAGAGTTGATTACATATAAACATAATATCCGCTACACAAAATCATACAGGTGACGTAAATAAAATAACAAATATTACATAAAAAGTACAGATTACCTTACCTCGGGTTAATAATCTCGTTCTGTATGCAGCTACTCCTAACGGGGTGGAAGGGCTCCTTGCCAACGTTCTGGTCTTCGAACCGAATGATGTCATAGCACAAGAAGCGCGGCTTGCTCTCACCGTCCACGTGGTCTACTACCATCTCCTGTTTAAGTTACAATTCGAAATATAATATCTTGTATAACATAATACAAAAAAGGACATAAAAATTCAATTGCCTACATTGAATCAATGAAATTCAACTTACAAAAAAATTGTAATAAGTATGCAAATTGTAACCAATTTTTTAATACGTATTTTTATTTTTTTTTCCTCCTTGAGCCCCGAACGGCCCGATCGGGCCACGACACAATAGATTTTCTTCAACCTATCTCAAACACAATTGGTATTACCACAAAACAATTTAAACAGTCTTACTTTAAACCAGGGATCTGTCACTTTAATAGTTGTCTATGTGACGAAATATATACGACAAAACCAGATTAACCCGCCATTGGTGACGTGAATTTGACTTACAACGTTGGTGACCCCGGTCTCACGCACCGGGGTTTTTGACTACGAGTTTATCTGTAATTTACGGTTCATGCTACTTTTCATTGGGATAGATATAAAATTTGATCTTTTATTGTCAATAAAACATAGGTATTTAATAAATCAAATCTCTTTTATTAGCATAAGACAACATCTTTGAAATAACTAAAATTGTCAAGTATTTTAACAAAGTTTTTTTAAAACTCAAAAATAAAGCATCAATCTTAATTATTTAAAAGTAAAATTAGGCTTAGTCAGTCTTATGACACTGAAAACATAAAATGAAGTAACATAAATGGTAATACTTCGACCAAAAAAAAAAATATACAATACTATAAAATCACTCATCTTCAACAGCCAAACAACTAGAGCAAGTTATTGGTACTACGTGCGATCTGGTTCGAAATTATCTGGTTCGAAGTCACTTCCAGATTCACTTTCTGATGACGTTTGTAATCTGTCCTCATCAGATACTGCTTCTTGCAAAAGAGTCTCGAGACGACACTGATTACTTTCGTAAGACATGCTGAAATAGTGTTCACAATTTGAACAAAAAACACGGAATTTCTTGTAAAATATCAATCAAATCTAGCAAAACGCTTACTAATAATAGAATTATATGATTAAACTATAAATTACAACAATAGCTTTATCAAAATAAGTAAAATAAAAAAAATACACAATAACCATTTTACTTACTTAGTTGGTGACGCCGGTCTCACGCACCGGGTTGGGGCCAAAACTCAGTAACGTGCGCCCGCGTCTCTGTCGTGGGGTAGGGGTAGGGTAGGGGGCGCGAAATTAGGCAGCTACTCGAAACCACAGTGCAATTCGATAAACGGTGACAAAAATATTTGGGTTTCTTTAACTGCCCGGTCTCACAGACATATGAGGTCACCAATGGCGGGTTAAAGAGAACCCGTGCTTAAAGTTAAACACTGTAAAGTTTTTTGTGTTAAGACAGAATTTCACTAATTTCATACAAAACAACCAAAAACATCACCAACACCGTCAAGCAGCGTGTTCCTGAGATGTCGGTCCTCCTTGTTGTGCGGGAAGTACAGCCCGTGCACTTTGAACGCGCAGTTGTCTCTGTCTAGCATGTACACTTCGTCCTTGTCTTCTATCAGCATCATGTACCTGAGGAAGTACATACTTATAGTTTAAGATCCCACAGCAGGATCAGTGTGTTCATACTTCATAGTTGACGACGCGGTTGGCGCAGTGGTAAAGTAACTGCCTACTGAGCCGACGGTCCCGGGTTCGATCCCCGGTCAGGGCAAATATTTGTGTGATGAACTCAATTATTTGTTCTTGGGTCTGGGTATTATTATCTATATAAGTATTTATTAAATATTATATTTATCGTCGCCTAGTACCCACAACACAAGCCTTAATTGAGCTTACTGTGGGACTAGGTTGATTTGTGTAATAATGTCCTATAATATTTATTTATTTATATTTATAGTTTTTTCCTAAAACCAAAATTATATGTAGGTATATTTATAATTACGAGAATATATATATAGACTAGAGACTAGACTATAAACTGTCTGTATTGTGACTATAATGCGAAAAAATCTAACCTCACTCCGTCCGCCTTCCACGACACCCTATACGGTTTCTTATGCAGCTTCTTTATATTATCCATGTCCATAGACACAGGTTGAGAGCCCGGAAATCCGGTGGACTCCCATTTACAGAACTGCTGCACTTTTTGTTGCACTTGCAAGAGACGTGGCTGACTGTCGAACGGCTCTACACCATGCACGTCCGGCATGAAGGACGCTTTCTTGTAGTTTGTCTCTTTCTTACGCTTTTTGTTCCTGAAAATTGTAGAAAACAAAAATATGGGCAATATTATTTTCTCTGCAAAGTCAAATTCTTGTATTCCCAGTTTAAAATGTTTCTATTACTAACTTGAACTGACTTAAACTGACTTAAACTGACTTAAACTATATAAAGTTAAATACTATATATATATACTTTGGAGGATCATTAGATGTATCATCAAGATCAGATTAGATATACATAATATTCAATTATTGTGATGTAATTTTTAAATTCAGCATAGTTTTCTAATATATAAAGCAATACAAAATACGATGATATACTCAATAACTTTTATTTAACTCTTTAAATAATTAAGGGCCGATTTTTCAATACTTGGATAAAACTTATCCGTCCAATAAAGTAATACACATAATATTAAAATGTCATGTAAACTGTCAAATACTTTTTTAAAGTTAAATTTTCACTGGAGGCAATTTAAAAAGTAAAATATGTTAAATTTTGCTCACTTTGCATTCTTATGTGCCTTTGCATGGTGTGACGATTGAGAAAAGCTTGGAGCATCATCATCATCATAGTCAATTTCTTCCTCTGTAAAAGAAGAATTAATATAATTAGAAACAAAAATGAAATTTTGGTTTTCTCTAGGTGGGTATTGTGCTGATAAAATAAATATTTAAGGTTAAATGTCAATGACAAGATGATTAATACCTTGTTCTGTTTGAAATTGGTTGTTAGTACCATTATTCTAAAATATTAAGTTTAAAAAATACCTACAAACTTTATGTATTCAACAGTGAAAAGAGACCCTAATGAATGAACTAACTAAAGAGAACAATCCTTTTTTACCATGAATATGTTTACACAATTTGGTTACAAAAGGAAAAGTGAACTAAAAACGGTACATACCATCACACCAGTCTGGTCTTGGGGGAGCAGTTGGGGTTTGGGTCTCGTCATCATAGCGTTTGTATAACTCCAGTATATAGTCCTGTTTGTATATGCCTGGGTCCCTAACAGAGAAACAAATTTGGTTTAAATATTTTTTTTTATTTCATTAATAAGGTGGCTACTATATTTTAGTATTGCATGGGCTGTATACTTGTACTTTATTGTGTGTATGCACCATACCATGGTACTATGGTACTATATACCATGGTAGACTAGGTTTTTGCTCTGGGTTTCGCCCACATATGTAACTTCTATGGAAATATCATGTGAAATACATCAAGGAAGCATTTGTGTTATTCTTGTACATAAACTAAACTCACTGCCAAGTCTAAAAAAGCTTTCACTCTTAAAATGTAGAATTATTTATTTATTTTTTATTTTAAACACTTTATTGTGCTGCCAGCATATCAAGAGTAGGTCAAGAGGTCCAGACAAAGCAAAAAAATTAAGAAAGTCTTAGTGACCAGACTATTCTGACGGCCGGACTTTGTATTATTCAGTTTTAAGATGGAATAATCTGTCAAGTGATGGGTGGCTAAGCTATTTCATACAAAAACACAGCAAGAAATCAATCAATTTTTAAAAAAATACAGATTGACTTATGCAAATAAGTTTTTTTGGGGGTCCGCGGATCATGATAAGGTGGTGTTAGGGGTCCGCTGATCATGGTAAGGTGGCGCTAGAGTCCGCCTTTGGTAAAGGTTGGGATAAAATATCAACATACATACAAACCTTTTGTGAGCAAACACCGCAAGAGCTGCATCAACACTGCAATCCAATTCCTCTGTCATGTATGAGACTAACAGGAAACCTGTTCGGTTGAATCCATGAGTGCAGTGAACTCCAATAATTAAAAGAGGATTCTGGGCAATGAAGTTTTTCACTATCTTTATAAAAGCCCTGAAATAGTAAATTCTTTTAATATTTTATTTAAATATAAATAATAAAGATCCTTGGATAAGCTGAATAAAAAAATCTGCAAACGATTTGCGATATGTACATATTTACAATATATAATATGTATTTGCTTAAAAATAACATTTAATTCTTGTGCATTTCTCTCAATATATTCGAGAAAAGCTGGCCTAATTAAGAAATGTTGATTTTGTAAGATTTTATAGGAGTTAAAGAAATAACGATAGAAAATATTTTAACTTTGAGGTAGTATCTAGTAAATAGACTTCTTTAACATTGCCCGAATTTAAATTAAGTGAAACAAAAAAAATATTTCTCAATTTTTTGATTAATTGGTCAGGCCGCTCAATATTTTTAGAGCTTGTGACTTGGTTATGGTGATTTCTAATATTATGATCTGCAGGTATTGTAATTATATGATAAGTGCATTATAATTTCAATGTTATCTGTAAAATTGATCCAGGAGGAAATGAATTATATCTAATAAGCTGTCTTCTCTCTTGAAACTAAATATGACTATAATAATCACCTAGTTTGTTCCACAGAAGGTGTTTCTCCATGACCACGGCAGGATAATTTTACATATTTGCAATCCATTTTTTCAATTTCATTTTTATCATAAAAACGACTGGTATTCGTGAGATCAATCCACAGCCCAAGTTTCAACTGAAATTATTAAGATTATGAGCATTATTGTTAAAACATTTAATTTGTGTGCCAGTTCAAGATGGTTTGATGGGTCTGAACAGCACAATAAATTAATCAAAATGTTAGCTAAGGATTTAGTGACGTTCACTTCAATACCTTACCTTTAAGTCTTTCACATAGCTAAATAGCATTGATGGCGTAAACCGATTACATTCAGGTAATTTATCATTGAATTTAGGTCCTAATGGCGTCTTAAATGCTAAGAATTTTTCTGCTATTAACCCTGATGATTTCCGTGGACAATGAAGCCACCGATCTGGCACTGGTCCTGGATCTTGAGTGGTCATTTCGACTTCGTAATCTCAATCGCAAAGAAAAACACAAATCACTTCTGCAGAGATATCGTAGCCAATTTAAATATGATTTATAACACAACTTAATAACTTTTGTAATATATCATACACTGTCATTATATACACAAATAGTACAAAACCATATCCAGTACATACAAATAATTATAAGAAAATGAAATAATTCACCACGAAAGCATACTTCTATCGTGATAGGAATAAAACTACACCACAGAGAAGTGGTTCTACAGGATTGATATGATTGGCATTTGCTACAGAATACAGCTTATACAGAGAGAAAATATACTCTGTGATACAGATGCTAAAACTTCTCTATGACTTAACCCCAAGATGTTTTAAAGCGTCTTATTTACGGTCCATCTTGACGTACGTCCCGCCAAGGTCATACACGATGCACGACGCAAAACGACAGTGAATAGCGTTGACGTACGTCAATAATTATTATTATTATCTTGCTGGATGTGCACGACCAACTTTTCATCCAGCAAGCACCCCCACCACCGCGAACGTCGTGCAGATGGACAGTGAATAGCGCGGACGTACAGCAGATTAGTGTTGCCAACAGAAATTAATGTAAATACTTGGAAACGTGGCCTATTGATATGATTTTTTTGTGATAACTTAGTGAGTACATGAGCAAGCAAGAAACGGTTATTTTTGATTTTTATGTACACAGGAAATCCCAATTATCATTACTTTTGGATCAACCTTGTACACATGGACAGTTTATATTCAGAAGTTATTATTTTAAAAGAACTCCAAGGCGAATTGTTGAATAACACAGATTTTATGCAAAAGTCCACTGCAGAAAAATGGCAATTTATTTAAAAAAAAAATATCTTGACGAATTTGTTTGTTTAAAAAAAAATGATTAGCTATATACTCTCTGTTCCCGCCACTTTAGCATTTACTGAAAGAGTATTTTCGGTCATGAATGTGAAGTGGCGGGAAGAGAGAAACCGAGCTTCATTAAAAATTAATTAAAAATGAGCTCTTGAAATATATAAATTTAGATTTGGAATGTTTGGATTCATATAATTCATTTAAAAATAATGAAAAATTCTTAGTTACTGCAAAAAGTACAAAAAAATACATTT
The DNA here is from genome assembly GCF_061535395.1 of Colias eurytheme. Taxonomy (NCBI): domain Eukaryota; kingdom Metazoa; phylum Arthropoda; class Insecta; order Lepidoptera; family Pieridae; genus Colias; species Colias eurytheme. The sequence goes on along the minus strand of NC_142981.1, from coordinate 10,492,345 downwards.
TTAAAAATATTTATTTACTCTTTATTTACCTCCTTTAAAATCAGATATACTCTATTTCTTCAAATAAAAGTTGGCAACCCTAGCCATGCTTGATGCGCGCACGATCGTCAGTAGGATACATCCAGCACCGCGGCCTTGAGCCGACGTACGTCGGGGATTGACCGTGAATAAGACGCTTTAGATGTTAACAATCATTGAGCTATTATTAATACGTACAGAGTAGACACCACGAACAAAATCTGTGCTGCAAGCGCGGCAGCGCGGGGCGGCTTGTGAGTCATAGATTAAGCGATGTCATCGACTCACCGCTATAGAGACGAAATTTTGAAAATATTCTGCCTATAATTACCAGTGCTATTACTTATCAATTAAGAACAATCAATGTAACAAAAAAAGAACACCACTTTAATAAATAAATTATTATTAAACTTATCAATTAAAAACTTTTCAATTATAACTATCAATGTAACAAAACAAAATTGATACGTGAGTAATTTATTTTCATCTTTCATGATTTAACCTTTTTTTACATAATATCCACAGAACAATATTTAATAAGTGAATTATTAGTATTAATAATGAATTATTAGTGCCATATCATAACAAGCATAACATACATCGGGCATATTTGAGTTTTATGATTTTTTTGCTAGACGTGATCGCGACCATCGCCCTAAAGCCCTAAAGCGACTGAGTGCAGTGTGGCCGGTTGACCTCTGTTGAGCGGAACATAAGTGATATAGGCGGTATCTTCTTCATACGTAGTAATAGTATCTCAATGAGTGCCCCACGTATTTTTTTTTATGAGTGGTTATAGCGGAACATACAAAAACTATCAGCTCATAAAATTTCAAATGTCTATCTACTATTGACGGTTCATGAGATACAGCCATGATACAGCCTATCGCAGCATCCCACAAAGCAAGTATTATAGATATAGCCTGATGATAAATGGACGGAAAGATAGACATACAGCGAAGTTTCAGTAGCGTTAGCTAGTATTAAGCTACTATTAAGTATTCTGTGGTTTCAGTAATAGGGTGCTATTTTTATCCTTTGGGATGGAACTATTGTGAAGTCCCGTGTCCCCTAGTGGGGTAAGGGGCAGATGCATTATTCATACATCTGTTTCACTGATCGATTTTCTTTAGGGACAAGTAGGTGATCAGCCTTCTGTGTCCTGCCAGACCGAGACATTTTTTTTGTCTTCGTCTCCACCGGGAATCGAACCCAGGACCCCTCGGTTCTACGCTCACGCGTCGACCACTGTACCAAGGAGGCGGTCGGATGGAACTATGAAACCCTAGAAAGAGCAAAATAGTAAATATAGTATGTGTTTCTAGTAGTAAATATATAAGTATGTGGTAGAGATTGCACTGTATTGATAATCGCTTTGTTTTCGTGCGTGCAAATTCATCGTTTTTGTTATTTTAAAGCAGAAATTGTACGCTTTGATAATGCAAAATACGCCGCAGGACGCATGCAGCCGCTCAGCAGAATATTGAAGATGTTTAAATGGTATCACAGAAGTTGGCGGGAAAACGTGTCCTCATCCGGTTGCGCAAATTACGTGCTATTTGATGCCTCTGCGTCTGCGCATTTCGGAATGTGTGGTAATAGAAAACACGAAGGTTACCTTTCAAAAGATGTTTAGGCCCCACGATTGACTAGGATCATAAATTATTATAATAGTAGTGTCATCACAAAGATAATTATATGTATGTTCATCCGATTGTGATCCGATTATACAAATTATAACTTCACTAATGATGCCTCTGCGCATCTTTGCTGACCTTAGATGTTATAGCGAAACGAGGGCTATTATTTTCTGTAGTTTAATGTTGGACATCACGGTGGACATCTTAGTGGACATTTTCCCAGTTCAAAAAAATTACATTGTCCTATTTTCTTGTTTAACCCATTAGAGCATAACGTTCGATAAATCGGACGTCAATAAAATCGTTATTTTAGGAGTATTATATATTTTACTCAAGATTTATCTTTATAAAACAGTTGTTGAATATATTTTCAAACTCGGAAACACTGTTGTTATAAAATATATTAACGCGCATGCGTGACAGCTGTCAATTCGTAAAATGGCGGCACGTGGTCAGAATTCTTCGCGGCGAAGGTAAGATTATTTTGTGTTTTTATTATATTTTTTTTAGTGTTATGGGTGATAAATGGATATTTTGATTGCTAAACTATTCGACTATTTATTTTCAATGTAATTTTTACGTAGCCACTGTCATTTTGAATACTATGCTTGCGAATTTCGTACCGTCCGATTTATCGCACGTTATGCACTGTGGGCACTGCATGTCGTGTTTTGTTGAATTGTTACAGGTTACAAGTTCATGAAATATTATCTGCTTTGGAGTGTGAGGAGGTTGATGATTATACAGAAAATATAATTTACGTTGAGCCCCCCATCAAGAATGCCGATCAGGTCACTGACGAAGACAGTGACCTGATCGGATCGGATTCTCAGCCTAATTACATTGAGCAAACTTCCGCCTAACAGTGGCATAAAATTGTTTTTCAACAATTATTTTACGTCTTTGAGCCTGATGAGACACCTGAAGGAGCTTGGCTATTATGCTACAGGGGCCTTGAGAGCTAATCGCACTGAGAACTGCCCGGTCAAAGACGTCAAAAAATTCAAGAAGGAGGTGCGAGGTTATTACGATTCGGTAACCGGCATACGAAGACATCATCAGCTAGTCGGTACTAGCTGATGATGTACGAAGACATCATCAGCTAGTCGGTACTAGCTGATGATGTCTTCGTATGCCGGTGGAATGATAAGAATGTTGTCACAGTAGCCACTAACTTTGAAAATCTAGAAATTGCATCTGCAACCCGCTGGTAAAAAAAAAAGCCAGAGTGCAAGTCCCTCAGCCATCACTTATTTCAAATTACAATAAGTATATGGGTGTAGTAGACAAATGCGACCAGGCTGTTGAAAATTTAAGAACTCGAATGTATATAAAGAAGTGGTGGTGGCCCATATTTGCATATTTAGTAGACGTTTCAGTAGTAAACGCCTGGTTACTTGCTCGGAAGAATGGCTGCACAAGAGACACTGAGTCCTTATTCGTTTTTAGACGTTTCATAGCAAGAAGCTTACTTTCGTCACATGGCATACCACCACATCAAGGTCACAAGCCAGCGAAACCATTATGTACAATGAGGTACGACGGTAAAGTTCATAGGCTGGTTCCAATAAGTACTGAACGTTGGTGTGCAAACCAATGTGGAGGAAAAAGTAAATTTCAGTGTCAGAAATGTGATGTAGGTATTCACCCGAAATACCACATGGCATATAACATTGTACATTATAATACGTTTATCTTCTGTTGCTTTTTATAATAAATTTCTTCATAAAATCCGTACTTTTATTTCAACCTCCTTTTAACATCAATTGTGTCCGCCATGCATAACGTCCGATTTATCGGACGGGCTATAAAATCTGAACTTTTACATAAACTAAATATTTTATGTAATTTAATCATTAAAGATACTCTAAATGATGATATATTATAGTGATCATAATGAAAAAAGCGCTAATTAACTTTATGCACTAATGGGTTAAAATATAGTAATATATGGTAACTCCTACTCTTAACGTAAACTTCAAAAATGGTCAAGGATGACAACCCTTAACTATTTTTAATTTTGACAGTAGTGGCAACTTACAAAAATGAGAATAACATAGCTTTGTCACATTCACACATATGAATTTATGAGTGAGATGTTAAATATTTCGTCATTATGTTGGCAATATTCTAAAGTCAAAGTTGGTATTTGCCCAGACTCTGCCTGCCATTTTGTAAGATAGAAGGGAGATAAAAAATAGTTTTATGATTTTAAAATTTCATAAAAGCTTCTTTGCCATTTCTATTAGGGCCCATAACAAATGTTTAAATGGACGCTTCGTCCATTATAACTCAGGTGTCACGGGATGACGAGCAGTTAAACAACTATGGATCTGATAGAGGTAAAATCTAAACGGAGTTACACCTGTTACCTACTGCCATCAAATTGGAGCGTATAATGTTACCTCTTTGTGATTATTAGTGTGTGGGTTAAAGTAACAAGGATTTTAAGTGTTTAATGTGAAGTTTCTGACGCTTAAATAGTGTTTACAGTGCAAGTGCAAGTCGGAGGTAAACAATTGAGACATGTTGCTACGATAACACTCGCGGCTGCAACCTTGAAGACTTGTCTTGAACCAATCCCTTATCCCACACGAAATCAGAGTGTATGTCCGCGTGCGGATGCGTTGGTGCTAATGGTATATGGTTGTTTTAGGAGCGGCTCCAGGTGGGCAGCATAATGACGGGGATGGAACCCCAGTATCGGGCTCCACCCCAATTGGCACTAAGAAGTCGAGCGGGAGCGGTGGATTCCTCCGCTCGCTACTCTGTTGTTGGCGCGGCGGCAGAGGCAAAGGGCCACCTAGTGGAAATGGAACTAACAGCATCGATGGCAGGGCTTCGCCCCCCCTTCTTGTTATGTCGGACCATGCGCCACGACCTTTACTGCCACCAGTGAGACATCAGGACATGCACAAAAAATGTATGGTGATAGATCTAGATGAAACATTAGTGCACAGTTCATTCAAGGTATGTTTACAAATTACAATTGCCATTTCTACATTATATTATTAGAATTATATCAAGATGTGGTTGTATTATCAAGGACTGCATATGTTTTGTGTGCTGTTATCTATTTTGTTTATCAATTTATCATATATCAGTCAAAGTTATACATCATATCTTACAGATCTTATACTTAAATTGTTATTTATATAATATATTGAGATAACAGCTAAAGAAATTTTGATTTGCACTGTATTGCACAGTTTATTTTTAAGTTGATTATTTAATTTTATTGATGGCTTGTTGTTAATGAAAGAAAGAGTAAACATTCAAAACTTAACACTAAAAATAATATGAAAATTCTTTATATACATGATTTATATTGATTTAATTCAAAATTGAGTATGTAACATAGTACATACTGTAGAAATAATTTTCTCATGGTACCATTAAGTTGCCGCTATGACTCATCCAAATGGCCGAGACATCTAATTGCCTTATACTTAGTTATTGTTATTAACGAGTCTTGTTTCTCGAGAACATTATAAAAGTTCAATTGTTATGATTTTTGTTTTGTAAAAAATATTTAAAACATGTTTATCATATGAATTTAATATTTATCAAACACAAACTCAAAACTCATTATAGAATAGTGTTCAATTAAAATGATGTCTCATTGAGAAAGTAGTTTTCAAAAGTTGATTTGCTATAACATTTTATCTGTCCGTAACCCTCTTAACAAATTTTCTTATTAAAAATGATTTTGCGATTGATTGTAATCAAACTTCTACTTCTCAAGGTCCCTAAAAAGGGCCCTGGGCTATATGAGCCCTCCACTGCACAGAAAGCAGTGTATTTAAATTAACAGGACCATTTCTGACGAGACACTTTCAGTTTTGTGGTTGCGGATATTGTTTAGAATCTATCATTTTATCTTTGATGATTAGGATGTCCCAACTCCCAGCAGAACTATGTGATCAGCATGAGTTGGTTGTTTTTTAAACCATTTTCTTGGTTCCATTCCATTCAGAATAACTTGCTCTACATAAGTTATTGGAAGTAATCATCCTGTGTAGATTTGCAATAACAAAGTCTTACTTAATATTATTGATAACTAGCGGTCCGCCCCGGCTTCGCCCGTGGTACATAATATTTACGTTTTCTCTACATAAAAACCATCCTCGTACTTCAAGGAATATAATAAAAAAAGAATTATCGAAATCGGTTCAGCCGTTCTCGAGTTATGCGCTTACCAACACATTTTGCGATTCATTTTTATATATAAGAAGAAGAAGAAGATAGTTGCAACAATAAAGTAAAAATTCCATGTAATTAAGATTGCAAACTGCATTCACAATCTTAAATTTGTGCATTCCAATCTTACTCAAGTATTACCTTTATAAAATGCAAAAATGTAATAATTACATATTTTTAAAGTTACTTTTTCCTTCAACAGATAAACAAAAATTTAAAAATTTATATTTTAACAAAAAGTTTTAAAATAGGACAAAAAACATATGCTCGCTCAAATTCTTGAGGTTTTTAAATTGTTATACATAATCAAATTTATAAAGTTGTTGCTTGATAAATATGTTGTATCATCAAATATATCTAAGCTAGCCAATGTTAGCCCTATAGAAAACATCTCCTAACTGATTAAATATGAAACAATGGTGTAGTCAGTATAATTTGATATGGTATCTATGCATTCTGCTGTGTGGTTTTATTTATTTATTTTATTTATTCCTTGTTAACTTGATTATGTGTAAACTTGCTGTGCCGCGCGGTTTCACCTCCAGAGTCCAGACGAACCCACATTATCTTAACTAGCTGTGCCGCTTGGTTCACTCGCAGACGAACCCACGTGCAAAATAATGTATTTCTATAGCTCACGTGTTATTCTGATGTATAATCTATATTCTTGTAAATTTTCATTCAAATCCTTCCAGAAGTTTTTACGTGAAATATACAAAAATCCATACATCCATCCATGCTAACAATCTTTCGCGTTTATAATATTAGCATGATATCTATTTAGGACAACTTGGTAATTTTTTTCAATAGGGACAATTTAATTATTTGGAAATGATATTAAAGCGAAATACCTTTGCCAGATGTCCTTTGATGAAAATAAAATAGCCCCAATTTTTTTCACTTTTCCAATTACGTTTTCATCTCTGAAGGTTTAACCGCTGTAGAAAGTTGTATAAATAAATATGTTTTCAACATATGATCAAGTTAACTGTTTGACATGAAAATAATATTTGGAGGAAGTTGTACAAAAATTGCGAATATTAATAGGTATGCGTTGTTTGATTTATTCGTAAAATTAAAATAAAATCCACACAATATCTCTATATTTATGTTTGATGCAGGGAAATAAATTACCCGAGAAAAACTGTTACGAAATTAATGATCAAATTAACAGACGCATTACTCATTTTTACATTTTTGTTCGTTGCGTTGGGTTGATAAACAGATAACGATGACGTTATTTTATGCTTACAAGCTTTTTCATTGCCTGTATTTTCCTCGTGAAATTTTCGTATTGACAAAAATATTTCTTTTATTTTTTGGTGAATGGAAAAAAATTCAAGATTATGCAAAAAATTCTAAATATTAATGTTTAATTTATTATTCCTAATATTTTCTTCTTATTGCTTAGTATACCGAAAGTGGGACACCCTGTATATAATTACACTTATTAGGCATAGTCCGCACTGTGGCTAAACCGCCGCGGTTTTTGAAGGCGATTTTATGATCGTATACAACTGGCCTGACTTGCGGTTTTTCCCGCGACTGATTTTAAAAACCGCGGTTTGTTACAAAATGCTCGTGGGTAAAAATAACTATACCTACCCTTTGATACATAATTGATATAGGAGAGCCCCTGTTTCTACTAAAGGATATTTCTTTATATGCGATTAAATAATTTACTCAAGAATTCGATAAACTGTTATAGGTACTTAAAATTGACACGAGACAGTTACAAAACGAATCCAAAATAAAGATAGGCTGTCGCAAAAAAGGGGGTAATTGAATTGTAACTATTTATAGTTTCGTTCTTACATCGTTCATAACTTTATAAATGTACTTCATAAATAATAATTATGAGAAATTTTTGTAGGTACCACTATTCTTACATGTAAATTGTTCTAAAATTAAATATGATAAGATTTTATGTTAATTCGATTCAATTTTTTCGAAAGGTGGCAATTTTGTTGGAGTACAGATTTTATGTGCTAACGACCCTCCCTGCTTTTGATAAAAAGACGTCCTTTAATAATTTTATTTTCATTTTACGAATTATTTATATCATATTACTAGCTGTTGCCCGCAGCTTCGCCTGCGTGGAAAAGATAAATGTACATAATACAAACTTTCATCCCCTATTTTACCCCTTTAAGGGATGAATTTTCTAAAATCCTTTCTTAGGGGACGCCTACGTTATGACATCTACCTGCATGCCAAATTTCAGTTTGATGTAACAGGATTATCAATTATATCTATTATTATATAGCTAATTGGGTACAGATAAAATTATAATTTAAACCTAAACTTAATATGGTGAAAAAACCGACTTTTGTTGATTTTATTAGCTGTGTGATTTCACGCAAGCCTTTCCTTATCTGGAGGTCAATAGCTTACAAACTTAAAAGTTGTGATTATTTACGTGTAAAGTGAGGTTAGTGAACTGCAATTGTTACGCTTAAACTATTTAAGTTGATAAAAATACGATAGATTTTATAATCGTCATGTAGCATGTACCCTTAATTACCTAGGGCTATTTTGTTGTATATTTTCTCACTTCAGACTCTAAATTCATATTGTGTACTAACGAAACTCATATAGGACCACTATTTAGTTATTTACTATTTACTATACGCTGCGCCTTCATATTATGATTGCACAAAACAGTGAAAAGCCATACAGCAGTTTTCGAATTAGCCCTTACCTTTAACCCAGTAGTATTTTAACCCAATAGTAGACACACTTTAAAGATCGTACCTAATCGAGTTTATTACCAGAGAAAATAAGATTAATGTAATGTAAAAAAAGGTTTTTTTTTTGCAATCCCAGACAATTTTTCTAACAGTCCGCGTGTAAAACTATAATGTTTGTCCTCAATGGACTCCTAAACCATTTAACCGATTATAATAAAATTCGCACACCATGTGCAGTTCGATCCAACTTGAAAGATAGGATAGTTTAAACATGTAGGTACCACGGGCGTAGCCGGGGCGGACCGCTAGTATAATATTTATATAAAATATATTGTCGATTATAAAAGTCGCTTCCGTTCCACTTTACAAAGGTGAACTAATTGCTATTTGTGTCGTGGACTGAGGGTGAGCAATGAACTCTGACACTCACGGAAATAGATGCTATCTAAGCTTTTAATAGTGTAGGCTTAGCTACGAGAGGCTACACAATGTGCACTTGGCTTGAGATCTTAATGTGTAGGAAACGTTGGATAAGAAAATAAATACTTCTGTTTAAACTAATTTTTCTTTATTAAAAAAAAAAAAATTCAAATTCGTCTGTATAACATTAGTTTATAAATCCGATCCCTAAATAGTCCGTTTACAGCACCCAACTATAAAAATTCTCCAATAATGGTACAATTGTATTTAGCAAAAAGTAAAAACTCTACTTAATTAGGTACATTTTTCTACGACGGGTCATAAAGAAATTATTTTTACACATTCCCCTTTATACATTAACATATGTTCGTAAAAATAACAAAATAACGTAAATCTTGGAAAGCATAACAACATTTTCTTATGGCGTAAGGTTCTGTATGAATTAGGTAGTGTTTTCTTAGTTTGTTGTTGTATTTTAGCTCTGAAATGCTATCCATTGTAATAGAGATTGTAGCGTTGAAAAGAAAGGCTCCACGTTTTGTTCAATGAAAGTAGGAAGCTCGATATCACTGCTATTTTTCTACCGATTCTGAATATATTATGTGTAGTAATTTTGTAGTTTTTTTCTTTTGTATTTTGATAACTCGTAGAGTGGGAATGTTATAACATTTTATATCGACCTCATTCACAATCTATACTAAAGCTGAAGAGTTTGTTTGTTTGTTTGTTTGAACGCGCTAATCTCGAGAACTACTGGTCCTATTTGAAAAATTATTTCGGTGTTAGATAGCCCCTTTTGTCGAGGAAGGTTATAGGCTATATATCTTCACGCTACGACCAACAGGAGTGGGGCTACGGGGGTGAAACCACGCGGAGCAGCTAGTGTTGAATAATGTTTAGATTATCTAATTCGTAGTATTTAAATTACGGATTAAAACCAAACTTATCTATAGCCTTAGCAGAGAATTGAAGAGTTCCTCATTGATGACGAATCGGATATCCATACTGACATATTACAATGATTAATAAATATTTGGTACGGAACTCCAAAAATGGTTTAGTGTTCGAATTAGTGCCTTGCGTGCCAAGGTGTCGGCCTTGTTGCTGTTCGAATATGTTGTAGTTAAACTAATGGCCAGGATTTTTATGAAGATTCCAGTATGTTGATAATAATAACATGTTATATGGAACATTTAAATTTGAAAATAACTTTCTACATGTTAAACATGCTGAAAGTAATAACAGTTTCTTTTATTTTCAGTTTTTTATTTCTAAATATAAAAATGAATCGCAAAATGTGTTGGTGAGCGCATAACTCGAGAACGGCTGAACCGATTTCGATAATTCTTTTTTTATTATATTCCTTGAAGTATGAGGATGGTTCTTATGTAGAGAAAACGTAAACATGTACCACGGGCGAAGCCGGGGCGGACCGCTAGTTTCTAATAAAGCTTTTACTTTGAATCTGTTTGAAACAAATCGTATGAAATTATGTTATCTTATTGTTAACATCATTAAGCTTAGTTTATGATTATTATATCAGCTTACAGATGTGAAGCGACATTTTGAATGGGTGGGCTTAAAATATTGACATTGATATTCATAACCACTCAGTAAACTATGCATGATTAAAGGAAGTGATGTATTTGAGTTTGAGTAGAAGTAGAAATCCTATATATTCCTTTAGCCGTTCTCAATCTATATGGATATTAATTTAAAATTTTCAATCAAAACTTAATTCCGCATAGTTATTACTTATTGGTAATGAGCATTTCGAAGCTGAGAAGCATTCACGGGGAGTTATTTTTATACATGCGTAAATTGTTAAAGTCGTGTCTATCTCGTACGTAGTAGCAATATGTTTTATTTCTTGTACAAACACTATAATAATGTATCGATTATCGAAAGCATTAGCGCATGTACCGCGGAACTGTGCGATGCCTCATTAACCGACTATTTCGAGATGTGGGCCGCTATTTTTGTAGCACTATTTAAACCGTTGTTTAAATAGAGTAAAATAAACAGTAGGAAGGTACGCAATTTGCTTCATTATTGCGCGGTTTTGATTGAACTTGTTTACCTTTGAGCTGGGAGGAACAAGAGAGGAAGTCGATTTTTCCATGATCCAGTTTTCCGGGGTGGTCTTTTAGCATTAGATCACCTACAAGATAGATTTACTCAGTTTGCTGGACATTGCAACCTGGTAGATAGACCTCTTTCGTCTATTTGATCCTATTATTCAAACACAAACAGGTGATCAGTCTCACACTTACGAGAGAGATTTTTCTCCCCGATTGGAATTGACGGTCGCAATTGCTACAAATTGAGCTCGCTCAGCGCTCTTTAGTGAGATTGAGAGTCAATCGTGTGGACCATAGAAATCTAAATAACAAGACACATATAAGTGCTATAATGTCATAATTCGTATGAAAACCGCTGTCGCCAAAATCAACACATTCAAACCGAAAGCTAAACAGTACACACAAGTAAACTATGCCTTTTATTGGACAGCTTGATTTTAGTGAAAACTAACTTAACTATTAAATTAAGCTTTTGAATATGTATCCTAACTCACGAATTTACAGTTTATTTTAGAATAACATCCCTAAGTATATGAGACTTTTTGCTCCAATACGAACAAACGTGATATTATTATCACGTTTGTTCATTCACACCATTCTTATGAATGGTCGACTGTGTCATTCATTGTTATTTCGATTACTATGGTTACACTCGTAATACTTGTAAATATTCTATAATTTTTAAGGAAAAACGGCATTATTTCTAAAAAAAAATATTTTCCGATGAAATATTATTCCTTTATAAGTATAATTACAACTTGTGGAAGAATTTCCGCAATGGGAATTGCTGAAACACACCATGTATACACTCATACGTCTCCAGAGCAACTGAACAGTGACGAATGCACTGGTGATGTGAAAATCACCTGAGTGGCGACAAGGTCACGCACGTTTACGACTTCTAGTGTCTTGTTATTTAGATTTCTATGGTGTGGACTGTAGAACATTATTTGTTACATGTGTAATTTTTAGCGCTAGTATCATAAACAATTTGCAAATAATAAAGCGTGCCTGGCTTACCACGCTTAGCTTTACTGATAAATATACACTTCCGGTTTAGAAGTTTAACAATTCCTCGGTTAGAGCAGTTTGTTCCCGTATTAACTGGAGTGGGTTGTTATAATGTTTTGGCCTTTGTTTGATGTTCTACTAATTTCAGAGATTGGTTTAAAACTACATATTCTAATCCTATAGGTTCACTGGTTACTGATTAGTGATTATATAATTAGCGATTTGTTCCGGAACTGTGTCAGATTGCATTATTTGTTTGAAACAAACTTAATTAACCTCGTGCCTATTGTCCGTGTTCTAGCCTCCTCTGTTTAGGTCAAGAATATTTGTATTTATTTATGCAGCAATGAGATAAAATATGTAATTGCATTCAGAATGATTGTTATGCACGGCTCTTGAATATAACACAATTATATAAAAAAAATGAAATGATTTTGTTTACTCTTGTTTCGTAGACACTGCATGACTGCACTTTGCACATACATTTTTTTGTTGACTAATAGAATTGGTTTTGTTGGAATATTTCTAATGATTTCTTATTAGAAAACTATTCTTTCATTTAATTAAGACAGTTTTAATAGATAAGTCAATTATACATCTTGTAAAATGTTCGCGATCAGGATGCAGAGAAATGACTTAGTAATTAAACTGAATGTATGTTTTTCTTAACAATGGCTAGAAAAGGCATCCATTTGTATAAAGCCGTGGCGCACAAGTTGCAGGAAAATTGTTAACGAGTAGATAATTGACATACATTGAAGATATAACTAGATATGTAAATAATTCTTATTGGTATTAGCTACATTCTATCTTAACCGAGAGACATTTTGTCCTGTTTAAGAATTTATCGAAATTTCTTATACTTACCTATTTGCGTTTTTTTTTTTCAATATTCTAATTGTCTCTGTATTCAGAAAATCAATTGTAATAGACTTTAGTCAGGCTAATCTTTACTAATATTATAAAGCTGAAGAGTTTGTTTGTTTGTTTGAACGCGCTAATCTCAGGAACTTCTGGTCCGATTTGAAAAATTCTTTCGGTGTTAGATAGCCCATTTATCGAGGAAGGAAGGCTATAATCATCACGCTAAGACCAACAGGAGCGGAGCAATGCAGGTGAAACCGCGGGGAACATCTAGTAATAAATATTTCGTAAAACTAGATCTAGATCATTCAGAAGGCTTGTCTTTAGTGTAGATGGGATTACATAACTAAAAGGAACCCTTCCTTAAGGAAGTTCTGTATTACTTACATTCCTCATGATTCTTCCAATTACTTTGCAAATTAGTTCTTTACTAATTTACTCTCATTATATTCTTCTATGAGACTCTATGATCACAGACAAAATATCGAAATGGTCAGCAATAACTCGTATAAAAAAGCGTCGCATTTGTTATATTTTCAAACAATTCTCAGGTGACCCAGTATTCCACTCGTCCATATTTTTATTTCGAACTCGTCGGATTTTTAATATACCTATAAAAGCTATGGGGTGATGTGCCGAGGATGTTTGTGCGTCCTATTGTTTCCCTTTTTGTATGGAAACGAAACGTGCCTAGAAATTGTAAAGGCCTGTCTGCTATGGTCCTACGATGAATACATCGAAGCATGCTCGTTGTAAATTCGTTCTACTTTGCAAATAATATGTGATTAGTGATAGTAACATACATTTGAAATATGGATTGTTATCGTGAACTATACTTACTTTCAATTAGAATTTATTGTTCAAAAGTTATAGAGAAAGTTGTAAAATATAAATTTTTACACTGATCTCGTTTTCGAATGATTTACTCGATAGGATCTGTGCGGCTTCACACGTGTAAACAGGTAGTTCATTGCTATTATTTTATTCTGTTCACTGACAATATACAGCGTACAGCTATCGGAAACACATTTTTTTCACACTTAAATTATGTAAAGAAATAGAATTCTGGCACTATATGTTACTAAATATAGCTAAGTTCATTTATCATCCATTCGTCATTCATAAATCATACCATGTATAAAAATTGTAGTAAATTCAAATGATTTTCCAATTTTTTAAAATAAATCTTAATTAAATCAGTTTCATATGCAGACTGAGGTTATGAAGTAGTTTCCTTAGTCTTCCAGACATCGTTAATTAAAACAAAGATGTGTGACACATGGTTTAAACGATTTGTTTCATTAAAGTACCCATATCCATTTACTATAAATAAGGATGACTTTGTAACCTCGAAAATCATTTAATATGCAGTATGACAAATATCCCTTGGGTAGTGGTTGATTTCAAAATATATTGCGACAAAAGGAATGATGCGCTCGGCATAACTATGTAGGATTTGTTATGACATTTACTAAGGTTTAGGATGGTTTTGTATTTTTTAATATTGAAATCCAATGTAACATCACATTTAGATGGAATTTAACAAATAGGTGAAGTCTTTAATTTTATACTATGTTGACAAATTAAAAAAAAAAATAGTAAAGATTTTCGTGATACGTGATGGGAAGTCCTATTCTTTGCAAAATATTCTTCGTGATACGTATACGGAATGCGTAGTAATAATACTCGTATACTATAATCTAGTAAGCAAATAAGACAACAGCTAGATCTGCTGTCCACTGTGATGGATCTGATCTAGATGCATGGCTCGATGCCAACTGCACGCAGTCGATAGCAAATTGCGATAAATATTATATTGCGAAACTTTGACACGGGTAATACTTTTTTAAGCGATGCGTTTAGATGTTTAAAAATAATTACACAAAATCTTCTATATCTGTCAAATCTTAGCAATTATACAAGTATAGAATGCACGTATGTCTATCAGCAGCGTGCACAGAGTTTTTGGACAGGGTAGGCAGAAATATTGCAATGATAATAAGTCATAAAAACTAATATTTCATATTGCAGTACTGATATTTGATTGGAGATACATATAGTATTTCCGCAAAATAATGGAAAACATATCACGAACATAGGTCATATTATCTATAAAATAATTGTCAAAGTAGGTATGATATCCTAACTAGTATTCTATATTATGTAATTAATGATTAACTTTACCTTTGTGTATTACAAATTCCGGTATAGATCCATTTATAGATCGGCCTTTTTCCTATCACTCTCTGTTTGATAAAAGTTTATTCATAAAACAAAAATAAGAATTTTTCGAAATTAGGTACCTATGCCTTATTATCTTACAAAATACACTGATGATATACATAATCTATTTAGTTACTCTCAAAACACTTCACTTGCAAATTGTCGTAGTAAACATTATTAATTTTCTCAAAAAACAAATTTAACCTCAAAGTAAACGTTTGTTATTTCCAAAACAAAACAAACGAATAATGATACTATTTGCAGATGGTCTTTACCGCTACAAAATTGTATACATTATCACACTTCTTAAATTGGTCGCATATTCAACTTCAGTTTCGACTTTCGATGTAGTTCCGAATTCGGTTCGTACCTAATTCGTATATCTTCGTAAAAAGACACTGCCTACCTTGTGTGTTTGTGTGCGTGGTTTTATTACATCAGTGTGCCGTGTTTATAGGCACGCACACATATAAAATATGCGTAGACACGCAGAGCACACATATAAAAACTTAGACACGGATAGTTTGTGTCTTTGCCGTCCCGTGACGTACTGGGTCCTGTGGCGGCGCTAGTGCAGCGCATGAATAGTGACTTGAGCCAAGTCGGTGTTATAGAAATTAGATAATAATGCTACCAAAATACCGATAGATGGATCTAAAATATATGTATTTGAAATATATTTTTATTTCATAACTACATTGCGCAATTTAATGACGCTGTAAATTTCATTTATGCATATTAAATATTGATCAGAGTTTGGTAAATGGTAGGGTAGGCAGTGTCTTTATGTCTTTATGGAATGCACGCCACTGTCTATCAGGATGGAAAATATTATCAGAGATAGTTACATTGTAGTAGGTACACAATGTAGTAGGTAACAACAATATTACGTGTATCAATGTCGTGTGTGTCAACGTGGAGGGGAATCTTTAAAGAAGACGACCCACGTGATTTATTTATTAAAAAAGAAGGCATCTGTAATTTCTTAAATAATTCATATTATGTGTGATATAAGCCCAAAAAAAGAAGTTCCAGAATTACGATTAAGATACAATTGCATTTTCAGCCAATAAACAACGCCGATTTCGTGGTGCCGGTGGAGATAGACGGCGCTGTGCACCAGGTGTACGTGCTGAAGCGGCCGCACGTGGACGAGTTCCTGCGGCGCTGCGGCGAGCTGTACGAGTGCGTGCTGTTCACCGCCTCGCTCGCTAAGTACGCGGATCCCGTCGCGGACCTACTGGACAGGTAATGTACAGCCAATTGAGAAAAGTCACTTACATTATAGGATGTTTGCTGTGGGAGAATTCGGAATTAAAGAGAAACTCTGTATTAACAAAGCAGACACCAGTCCTATACATGAGATTGTATTTGAAGTTTGAACGAGAAGGAGGCTTTTATCATAACTTAAGAAGATAGATTAGAAATGAAAGTCTAATATCTAAGTAATCGAAAAATAACATCTTAAATAGTCATACGGTATTTAGCGAGATTCTAAAAGAGATTGTTGTACAATGATTTAATTTCAAGTAATACCAGATTCATATAATTATAATCAAAGTACCTATAGAAAATCAACACCAGCACAGGTGGCAAAACAAAACATAAAATTTGAACAAACACATAAACATCGCACAATATGCCATACGGCATTGCAGTGCAGTGTGATGAGTACAGAACATGTGCAATACACAAAAGACTCAAAGAAAGGAGCAAAAGTATTCAAGATCTATTGAACTTCAGAATAAAATGTTTTCAGGAAAGCATAAAGGGGTCCTTTATGTCGTTGCTAGGGGACCGATAATAGCGCGAACTTTGTATTCGCATTTGACGCGAAACACTCTCAGACTCCCCAATTTATTGCAAGAGGCAAATTGCTAAATTGCACCTGGGGTGTCATAATTGGACACTGCCAATGTGACCCTGTTGTTTTGTATTGAAACTATATTTCTCGTGACAAATTTCATAGAAACATTCTATCGCTAGTTGAGGAGAAAAAATTGAAGATTATTAGAAGATGAATTTTGGGTTGGGTTTAGTAAGCGGTTCGCGTTACTTAATTTTTTAATAACAGAATAGAATATTCGAGGTTAGACTGGTGTGATTGTAAAGGTATCGAGATATTCTTCAATTTTACCACAATATAAAATGAAGGAAATTATATAAGAGAATACTTAATTGTATCACGATAATCTTGTTCCTGTAATTAAATTATGTTTGATACAATCACGGCACTTGTGAATACAACATAATATCAATTTAAATGGCTTTAAACAGTCACGCGCATTCTATTAAGTGTGTACTTAATTGATGTTATTTTTAACAATGGTATGTTAATATTGTTTGATTTGCTTTTAATTTTTTTGATGATTTATTCATAGATATATTATCTACCCTTTTTTAATATTTATGATTCAAATACAATATACATGACAGAACTATAACTTCCAGCAATGAAAAAAATAGGTGACCATGTTGATGGATTCTATTCAAACATTTATAACCATAATTATTTATTTCCCATCTTAATTTTTATTATTACAGTTTAGCTTTAACACGATCACTCAATACACATGCTTATAGTAAACTCAATCCCTGCAGTTAAATTAATAAACTTAAAATTTAAAAAAAATAAATTAAATATCAATGTTCCACCAGATGGGGTGTGTTCCGCGCGCGTCTGTTCCGCGACAGCTGCGTGTTCCACCGCGGCAACTACGTGAAGGACCTCAACACGCTCGGCCGAGACCTGCGACGTGTCGTCATTGTGGACAACTCGCCCGCCTCGTATATATTCCATCCGGATAATGCTGTACGTATTCTGTTTGGTTGGGTGGGTTTATGCTTGTATTAAGGGAAGTTTGTCTTTAAATGCTATTTTTTATGGATGACTTTGTTCTAGAACCAATGCAATTTTTGCTAGTTTCGTTTTAATTTTTTGGCAGTTGTTGTAAGTGTTATTTTTGCGAATAAATGTTTATCTGTGTCTAATGTCGCAGCTGTATAATTTAGTGATACTGGAGAAATAAAGCGTCTATTTCAAGATAGTGTTTAATCTTAACATTTTTACATCAATAAATGCATTATATTATTGCAGCTAAATGTTTATTATCCTTTGCAGGTACCCGTCGCGTCGTGGTTCGACGACATGACGGACACGGAGCTGCTGGACCTGATACCGTTCTTCGAGAAGCTGAGCAAGGTGGATTGCGTGTACGCGGTGCTGCGCAACTCGAACCACCCGTACAACCCCACGCAGAACGCGTCGCCGTCCATGTAGCCGCCGCGCGACCCGCTCCGCCACGCGTGCGCCGCGTGCGACGGTCGGCGCGCGACTGACGCGCGCGACACCTACGAGTTCGACCTGAGTGACACGAACGTGCATAGTGATGTGCGGCAGCGGGTGTGCGCGCACGACGTGCTGCACACCCGCCGGCACGCGTGCGGCCGGAGCGTGCGGTACGAGTGCGGCGTGCGCGAGAGCCACATTCGGCACGAGTGCGGCGTGCGCGAGAGCCACATTCGGCACGAGTGCGGCGTGCGCGAGAGCCACATTCGGCACGAGTGCGGCGTGCGCGAGAGCCACATTCGGCACGAGTGCGGCGTGCGCGAGACACACATACGGTACGCGTGCGGGCAGTACGAGTGTGCCGAGTGCGGGTCGCACGCGCTGTGTGTCGCTCCGCCCGAGCGCACGCTCGCCGCCGCGCTGCAGACCCTCATCAAAAAGGGAGCGAACTTTGTCTTAAGTGCCAATTTTGCCTTCTGGATAGTGAGGACTTTGTTTGTACCTATTTTACAATTTAGGTATTTCCTAGTACGTAAGTGGTCCGTGTGATTATGTTGTTCGCCTCCGACGCCCTGAGCTCTCCGATCGGCGACGCGAGTTCACTTTTCTGTGTCGCCGCAACGTTTCGACTCTAATCCCGCTGCGTTATTGACGTTGAGACGATCGATTTTATCTTTTTATATCGTGCTTGGGATCAAATATCAGTAAGTTAGTGTATACCGCTCGGTCTTCACGCTCACGTCTCCGCATAGACTTCGATGTGATCACGAATTTTTGCAATTCGACTGTTATTGTAAGTTTACAGCTGTGTAAATATATTTTAAACGAAATCGTATCTTAAATCGTTAGCATACGGTACATTATCGATCGACTACAGTGTAAATAATAAACCATAAGAATATAATTTTAAACGGTCGAAAGTATTTTGATATAACACAGACGAGGCCAATATTACATTATCCCATAGAGTTTGGTGCATTATTTTATTTAATTCATGTGAATTTTAATAAGGAATTTACTATATGTATATTTATTTTTCCTATAGAATATAGAAGTAGCCCCCATATACAATAGGTCAGTGTAAAAATATAAATAAATGGATAGTGTAATTTTGGTCTCTAACAATTTGCACAAAAGCATTGATGTGATCGCGGACAAAAATGCATCGCTTATCGTTTCGTATTTTTTCGTGACAATAAAGTAAATTATATCGGTGTCATATGGGTTTAATGGATAATAATAAATAATATAAATATAATAGTTTGCAAAAGAATGCATATAGAAGAATGTCTTACTGAATGTATTACTCTGATTCCACCGTTAAATAAATAAAAAATATATTTAAGCAAAACATATAAAACTCGGTAAAACATAATTATCTCGCTCTTATGCATTGGTTTAAATGTTAAAGAGAAATGGTGTGGAAGCTTTTTATCGATTTTACTGTTATTAATTTCTTATAAAAATTTACAGATTTCAATATAAATTTATATTATTGTTTGCTTCTATTCAGTCATATTGCAATGGACATAAAATATATATAACGCAGTATTAACTAGTTTTGTAGAATTTGATGCCATGATACATATTACTAGAGAACCTTGTGGTTTAAATATATTTTTACACGTAAAATCTAAGAGAGTAAAATTATGAAAAACGTCGCGTCAATATCATAAGGCAATGAATTTAAAGTAGTGGAACTTGATTGTCTGTCAAATATGCTTTTACTTTTTTATAAACGGTTAGTTACTAAAGTTCTTTGCATAAAATAGTTTTTAAATAATGTGTCCTTTTATACTATTTAAAATTAATTTCTTTCGATTAAATTCTAAAATTCATCAAAAAAAGAAATGTCACTTTAAGCGTAAGTTTTGGATAAGGAATAACTTGATGGTGCTTGCAGTATTATTATAAGCAACAAAAACGATTCGAATGAACAAAACGACTTATGCACTAAACGCACATTTGGCACTAACTCGGAGAAGGTTTGGTATAATTTTTTTTTACTTTTAACAATCGTGGCGTATAAGCTATTTATTATTCTTTTGCTTAGCAAAAAATCTTAATTTTATTATTTGTTTATTATAAGCAATATTTGTTTCGGTAATAGGCGTGTAAATAAGATTTTTATTTGACCGACTCGTACGGTCTTCACAATTCATTCACTAAAATTAAAATTATTATTTTATGTACATGTTTGTTATTTAGTGACTACGACGGTGTATGTATATACCCTATATTTACTAGATGTACGGTATTCATAGTTCGTATCCTCGTCTTTTTAACGTAATATAACCGACAGTGACCTGTAATCCACTCTTTCCCGCCAAATTGGGGATACGTCAATGTTCACTGACATCTGTCAGACATCTTGATATCTGATTGGTCGATATTCGTATCATGCAATCTATTGGCCAATCATAAATGTTCATTTTTAATTATGAATCGACCGTCCTTAAATGCGTTGAATGACGCATTTTCATTTATCGTAATAAGTATCCGCCTTATTAGGCACATTTTTAAGAGTTCCCTCACATGTAACGTGGATTACGAAGTTTTGGTAACATTTGAAATCATCCATGAACCACGGTAGAGCATTTATTTATAAGCATTAACACGATAGATGTAGGATGTTATAGTAATATATACGTTGATTTCTCTAGTTTTTAAGCGTTCCGTTGTTTAAATAACGTTTTATTTAACGCAGATTTCATGAAACGTGTTTCCCCCGTGAATTTTTTCGATGATATACTTTTTAATTATTGTATTTGACAGTCGAAATCGTCCAACTATGTTATTTAGTAGTTATGAATAATAATTAATTGTTAATTTGATATGAAATTAATGCATGCAATAAAACTCGATTGATATTTCGCTATTAATGTCTTATGTGTAAAAAATATTTTATGTAGTAACATTTAATTATTCGAGATTGGGAATTCGTTGTTATATTAATTTTTCAAAATGTTTTTTTATGATGTATTTTAATAATAAGGTATATTAATGAGAGAATAGTGATTTTAACGCAATAACTTTGTGTCTGGATTCTTAGCTAACTTTACTGCTTGTTGGTTACGAGGCAAGCGTGAAATAATTATGAGAAATTATGCGCCATATATAAAGTTCTATCTAGCTATTTATTTTGTAATCGTAATTGTCGATGTGCCTTTTATTTGTATATTGATTTTGATGTTTATCTAGTGTTGCCTCCATATGAATACCGTGAACTACTTAAATATGTATAAGTGCAGAAATATTGTTTTCATTTAATGCCCTTCATAGTTATCTTGTATTTTAGTTCGCTCCGAAACAAAGTACAAATCAGTTAGCAGTTAATGCGAACAAAACAGCGATTTAGTCCGTTATTTTTATATTAAATATAAGGTTGTGCTTATGCTGTACTACATATCATTCATATTATTGGCCTTCCCTTTAAGAGTTTTGCTTATGAATTATTTTAATTTCGGATTCCATAGAGACCCACCTAGTCACTGCCTATTTCACAACTTGGATCACATTTTACAACGGTACAATCCTATTATCAGTATTGTAAATAGAATATTTTATGACTAATTAATTTTATTTACAGTATTTTTAGTATTTTATGTATCTCTGTAAAATGTTACCTTTTAGATAAATTTAATGATAAAAGGTTCAGAGGTCAGTCGCTCTGTCTTTATACATAATCCCTTCACAATAGCGCGGACTAGTTCAGTATATAAATATTTGGAAATTTAATGATAGCAAATTATTAAAAAAAGTATAAATTAAATTTTATTATATAGGTAGTCACCTGATTCATTTCTGAACATACAGATTGCTCGAAGGACCTTTTAATTGTAACAGTTCATTTAAAGCTCGGGTTAGATTTTTTAATGTTATTGTTTGTCGATGTTTGAATATAATAACTAGGTGTTGGCGTGTAGATATATTGTACAGCAAAGGACGGTATAATGAGCTCGTAAAGTCGCCCCCAATAGTTGAATTGTATCTAACGGTATACACCTGTTTTTTATACTATCTGAATGAGTCAAACTGAATGAACATTTGGGAGCGACTGTACCCACAAGAAAATAGACAAGTGAGAGGTATTATATATGTATGTAATAGCCATATATATGGAATCGGGAGAGTAGCTAGGTAACATTTACCTGACACGAAATTTATATAATGGTGTACATTTTTGATATGACGTTGTACAAAAGAGACATTTGGTATGTTATTTTATAGGAATGAAATAAATAGCCTTAATAAACATAACTGTCTATTATTTTTTATTGTTTTTACTTATTCCCCTGATTTGTTTCTGTGAATAAATGATTATTCTTATTCCGTGACAAGAGCTCTATAAATATTCGTTACACGATTCGAGGATTTTTGTTCCAAGCGTATACTGTTAATTGCAAAGAAAGTAGACTTAACCCTTTTTGATATATTCTCCAATTTTCAATAACAAATTTTATTGTATTACCACCACAAATAATATACTACATACTGTTACTTCATAAAATATAGCTTAACGAAACAGGAAATCTTGGCGTAATTTGATTTGATAAAATTAAAGCAACTGAAAATGTGTAATTAGGGTATACATATAACAATCTTATAATATATTTCAATAAAACACAGGATTTATCATAGAACTTTTATATTTTAAATTTCTTCAAATTCACAATGACACTTTAATGAGATATACAATTTATATTTTCACTTAGTTAATGATATGTTATCTTAATTTTTAATGCCGAAAGCAAGTAACAAAAATTGAAAGTCTTTGGTGAAATCTCGAAAGCAATAGACAAAGAAACATTTTGGCATTTTACTTTTCAATAGATATTTATATTCTAAAAAAAAATCATATTTGTTTTGAGTTAATCTATTCCTTTCTTTCTCTAAACAATATTATAACACGAAAATAAATACGCTACACGTACCTAATGTATGAGAATTTGGGAATGTAATAACTAAACTATTAACAACAGTTGTACTCTTAACTTTGGATCAATAATAATTAAAGCTATGCATGAACATTAAATATTAAAAATATATCAAAAATAAATATTTGATGTTAATATTTCGCATTCAGTTATACCTCGTTTCGTTCTAAAATTAATCCAACAGAAAAATAACATTAAAACAATTTAGTATCTAAATAAAATTTTAACGAAAAACATATTTTTTAAACAATGGCAAGTCAGACAATAAAAATAATGGAACGTTAAAATACTTAAAACATTCAAATAAATAAATAAAACGGACAATTTTAAAGAATAAAATAACTAGCACTTTTTATGTTATGGCTATAATAATTGAATAAAAATTAATAAATTATAATCAGATAAATACTATTCTGTCTTACTGTTCTGACCTCATATTTCTCCGTATCAATGAATTTATTTTTTATACAATATAGTTATCGCTATTTAAGTTTTTAAAAATAATTATAATATTGAATTACAGACATGCTGTAAATGTTGAGTTATTGGAACAACATGCAATGTTTATAAACATCAATATAATAAAACATGCCATACATAACATTATAGATATGTAGAAATAAATATTTAGTCTATTTTGACATAAGTATATGTAAATTATAACTTTATTGATCATACGAGGCTCGAGAGAAATTACTTGAATTTAAAACTAAAGTTTCTATAAAAGTACTTTCGCATTATGTAAAATTATTCTTTTGCCGAGATTATAAAATGGAATGTCTAAAATTTAATATAACTACTTACTAGTGTAAGTTAAATTAAACCATATATTATTGCAAATATTGAACAGCGTTTAGTTACCTACTATTAAAATCCTTAACATTATAAAATACTACTTTCAACATCAACAGCAACATTATAATTGAATACTGCGCCTCCTCGCGTACATTTCAATAATATTTTTGGTTATACTGATTTTCATAAAACTAGTACCTATTTTGTTCTGTCTCTTAAATTGGGACTTACTCGAATGACCATTCATCTGTTACGAAAAATTTATAAAATTAATATTTTTACGTTTCATAGCGTTTATTATGGTCAGTTTTTATTACTTTACAGCTGTTTTACACGAACAAAATTTTAATTAGTACGAAAATAAATTTAATAATTACGATTTTTATCACTATTGTTTATTACGGCTAGTTTTATTAGGGATGTAGGACTTATACATATTTTTATTTCGTATAAAATTTGGTTATATTTTTGTTCTGTTAAAACATGACACTAACACTATAGTCTATAACGCACACTTCTAGCGGTTTAGCAAACAAACATGGCAGATACAATACAATTATCTGCTGCAGCAAACACTGACCAACAATACAAAGTATTTCGAGACCAATAAAACTTATTCATAACGAATTGATCGACATTTTTTCTTGAAGTATTTGGAAGTAGCAGGCCTGGAATAAAAAAAAAAACAATTATTAACTTAATTATTTATCTTTTGAAATACTTTTTAGTATCTAATAACAGGGTTGAAGAAAACAATCTTTGAAGCGGTGTGTATATACAATTAGTGCACGTATTGTAATTTTTTTGGTTTCAAAAATTATCGACTTTGTTCTTTCATTTATTTTTTTTTAATTCAGACCTTTCGTTTTAGTGACAACTATGTTTTATAGCCTGTATTAACCTTAAGCGTGGTGAACATTAGCCCCAGTTCCCCACGGTGCAGTGCGGGCGGCAGGAAGTCCTCCACAAAGTGCAGCTCGGAGCCCAGCTGCAACACCCTCGCGCGGACCACCACGAAGTGGAACACTGGGAACAGCTCGTCCATGCTCCATAGGTACTGCGCGCCTAGTCAATAAGTAAAGACTTATTTATTTATTTATTTATTCATTCTTTATTGCTCTGAAATAACTTAACTAGGAACTTAATCTAATTATAAATTAAAACAAATGGCGGTCTTATCGGTAAATAGCGATTTCTTCCAGACAACCAGACGTACGGAAGGAAGTTAGTTAGAGGAGAGGAATAGGGCAGTAAGAATATATTAATATGAACGAGATTATGTACAATAAACAAAATATATATTCACAATAGTAGGTATAGGAAGGAATAATTAAAGCCATAAAGATATATAAAGCGATGAAGATATTATAATAACTTGACTTGTGTTAGAGTTCTAACGCACGAACGGCAAGTTGTGAACGGCAATTAGACTACTTCAGCCGTCGACGCGGACGTATTGACTGCTGCCACCGACGCTTCAATGACATGTGGCCACACTTCGTGTGTTAGAACTCTTAATAGCTAAAATGCGCACATAAACATACGCACAATGCGAAATAACTCAAACGCACAGAATTACTATGACACATTTTTACACACATTCAATAGATAGATTGATAGAATTTCTGTATTCGCAGGTAAAAAGAAATACAGAAAAAAAAAACATGAAAAATAACAGTTTTCCACGTATGGACTTAGCTTATTATGGTGAAAACAATGACCAAAAGTCCAGTATTTTCACTACTATTTTTCAACCATAGCCTGTTGTAGCCATAAATATCATACGAGTACAACAAAAATTATGTAATTAAAATTGAAGTACATAGAACCATAACAAACATAGCACTACTTATAAAAAAAAATAAACATTTGTATTTGTGTGACATAGATAAAATCTGATAAACAAACAATATCCAACTAAGGGCCGATTTTTCAATGCTTGGATAAAACTTATCCGTCCAATAAAGTATTACACGATAATATTAAAATGTCACGTAAACTGTCAAATACGGCAATTAGAATACGTTTTTAAAATGGTAGTTTTATACATTATTCGACGAATAAGTTTTATCCAAGCACTGAAAAATCGGCCCTGAAGTAAGTAATACAAATAAAAATTGACTCACCAAGTTCCTGCTGCACAGCAGTAGTCATCTTCTGGAAGGTGCTCCGGATGACCAGCAGCTTCTCCATGGGTGAGAAGGTGGTCTTCAGCTGCTGCAGCGTCTCCACCGCCTCCTGGAACTGCTCGCGGGGAGAATATGGCGGCGACTGGCTGTTGGTTTTCGTCCAGAACTTCCTGCAAATATTAGAAAGAAGTTTATGTCCTTTCTCGGGTATCAAAATATCTCCATACCAAATTTCATGAAAATTGGTTCAGTAGTTTAGGCGTGATTGAGTAACAGACAGA
Organism: Colias eurytheme; assembly: GCF_061535395.1. Classification (NCBI taxonomy): domain Eukaryota; kingdom Metazoa; phylum Arthropoda; class Insecta; order Lepidoptera; family Pieridae; genus Colias; species Colias eurytheme. Next base: position 10,465,767 of record NC_142981.1, on the reverse strand, counting down.
GTTACTTTCGCATTTATATTTATATTATATTAGTATGGATTTTCAAAACAAATTTAATTGAAATTAAAATCAATATTTCCTATTGAAAATTTTAATTTAGACCGCTTTTTTGTTATTTTATTATTGCTGAACCACAGCAGAAACTGACAGAACAAGTGTATAATATATTGCGCTTTCGTTCGTGGCTCGGGCGAAGCCGAGACGGAGTTAATAAGTTATTTATTAATTTTAATATTTGCAGAAGACGTTATTTTAACAGCACGAAGAAACATTTTACCAAAACAATTCCTAAATTTATAGAATTGCAATATTCTTCAACAAATTTCACATAAAATTTCTAACTTACTGATCGATCCCCAGAAACGCCATGAGCGTAGTGTCCGGCTGTTTATTCCATTTGAGCAATCTCCTCCAATACAAATCGTCTTCTCTCTTATTATGAAGCGCGTATAATACGAATAAGGCCGGATGCACACGAGGCAGGAGTGTGGGTTGTAAGAGCGATGCCGCTGATACCACCTCACTGTGTAACAAGCCTTAGATTCGATGTGTGTTTCGTACATTTAACAAAACTTTAGGTTAAAACATAAAAGTAAATAAAACGTATTATTTCTACATCTTTGGAATTATTCGCAAAATTCTTCATTCCTTTTAATTTCGCAACAAGTGAATTTAAATGTGGCAACTTGCTTGACTGAGCGATGTGTTAAAGATAGTGCACGTACATCAAAATGACGATCAAAGCAAGCATTCTTATATTAACAGCATCTTGATATGAACAAAGTATATCTATTAGAATCTTAATTCAAAATAATGAAGAATAAATTTATTTGATCTTTACCTAGCAAAGAAAAAACTGATTTTAATATACTTTTTTATAGCATTTTATGATATAATATTTGTCGACTGTTACTACAATTTTACAAACATTACATCAATGTTAATCAACTGTATTACGCGATATTATCATAAATCAACTGCACAGGAAAATAAAATATAAAATTATATAAAACTCACCCATCAATAGGGTTGCTATCCTCCATACCATCCTCACTCTCCTTATACGGCAACACTATATCCGTGCCCTCTGGCGGCAGTACCGGGAACAATAACCTCACAACTTGGTACAATCGTGTTGTTATACTCTTTAGTTCTTTCACCGCATGGCTTAGTAAGAGAGGATGGACTCTAACACCCCCATATGTGGTGTTAAACGCGTTAGTTAGGCTTAGTACTAGCTGTCCAAGGGGGTGGTGGGTTGTTTCACAGGCCTGGAAATTGATCATTAGATTACTTTTACTGTTTGCTTTGGAACCTTAGTGAAGTTTGTTAAAAAAATGTTCAGTTTGAAATTGCATATTGGGATATTCTATTCTTCCGCATGCCAAAAGAAGTCAACGAAAAAGGCAGGAATAATATTTTAAGGGATCGTAAAAAATATGCTCCAATTTACTATCCAAGTATTTTAACGATTTACGAACCGTCAGCATCTTTTCGTATTTTAAAGATCTTTTTATAATAGATGTAGTAAATATATGGTAAGTTAGTATGTATATTAGTAATGTAGGAATATCTATACGCGAAAGCTATATTTAGTTTTATGATACGATCGCAATGTTAAGAATCCATATTAATTATTAATGAGTAGATACGCTAATTTAATTAAAGAAACAATGTATCAAAAACCCCATTTAGATAAAACAAACAATGTTTTACTCAGATAAAAAAATAGTAAGATTCATTAACGCATACAAGCATAATAAAGATAAAAAATGTTTACTCACATTGTACAAATACTGTTTTAATTCCGTGTAATCGTTCAGACTGAGGCTCTTTTGTCCAAAATGTGGGATCACTTCTAGGCAATCGACGGATTTTTCTAGATCGGATCCGTTGTTTTTCTTAGGACTTTTCATGTGTTGTTTATTAGAGCAAGATATAGCGACGGCTACGTTTTGCCAGATTTTCATATTTTCGATAGTGGGACATGGACCGTTTGCGAAGTGATTGCCGGTTGGCGTCAATATTGTCTCTGGAACGCCCAAACAGTGGAAGCATTGTCGGAACAGGGCGTTCCATTTCTGGTTTGGCGCAACGCTCAGTTTGCCGAAAGAACTGAAATTTAATTAAATTGAACACGACTCGCGACAAACTATGTCGAGACTTAATATTTTTAAAGTTTTTATGAATAGTATTAGGCTTCTTATTACAGAAAAATTAAAGCAGGCTGTCGAAATTTCAAAAAATTAAGTACTATAACTTAATTCATAAATACTTATTTTCAGCAGTATTTTTAAGTACGAAACTTACTTTGGCTTTGAATTCGCCGGTAGAGCGGGGTTTGAAACGTTCAGGTGCATGACACCATTGGATATTTTCACGCCCTCTGTCCAAGCGCCAGTTAGGGCACCTTCAATTCGATCGCCACTTGAGAATGTTAGGACACCCTTCCCCGAAAATACTCCAGCTGATCGAAATTCACCTTCATAATGTGTTCCGTCCTCAAAAACCATTACTCCATGACCCTAAGGCGAAAGAAAACAAGTATTATCAATTCGCTAAACGAATGATAAATACTAAAGAAAATAAGACATATTTCATTGGCAAATATTATGCGATAATAAACAAAATAAATACGCGCTAACCGTTAAAACATCTTGCGTAAACAATCCTTCGTAGTAAATACCGTCGAGGGTCACTATAAGGCCACAGCCGTGCTTTTTATTATCGCTCCAGTTGCCCAAATACTTTTCACCTTTACCAATGTCGTCCATGACGCCGTACCCTTGACGTACGCCTGCTACCCACTCCCCGGTATATATAGTTGCGGAAGAGGACGTAAAATCACCCTGTTTTTTAATGCCATGCCCATGAGAATGTCCGTCTTTGAAGTAGCCCTCATATATGTCCCCAGACGCGTATTTCATGATACCATAACCATTCTGAAGATTATCTTTCCACTGGCCATCGTATATACCTGAAAAACAGAACGTTTCATGGATAGAAGAACATTTTTGTGCAAAGTAAAAACAATGAGAGAAATTTAGAACACAAATTACCTACTCCAGGTATGTCCATTTTTCCGTGGCCACAGAGTGCGTTCAATTGAAACTGACCAACATAAACCTTGCCATCAGGCCATTCTACTTTGCCACTGCCATGCACTTTACCGTCCAACCATCTGCCATTGTACTTAGCATCTTTGTAAAACGTTTGTTTACTCGAAAATACGTAACTCGCACTTCTAATTGCAGGAGGTTTAAAAATGGTGTCCTTTTTTAAAACTGTTTTTATGGCCGTATTCAATGCTTGAATCCATTCTGCTTTTTCTTGTTCAGAATTAGTTGACACCAATATAATTTCTTCAGGGGTTGTGATTTGCAAAATATTCTGTAGCGAGTCACTATTAGGCGCGGCATCGACCCATAACGTTTCTAATGGGTGCAGAATCGGCGTACTACCATTGACATGAACAAACAAATCATTAAATAATATAAACCAATGAGAAGAAAATCGACCTGGATTAACAAGATTGAGTTGTTTCGATTTAGATTCCCTTAAAAGTCGACGTTCCGGAATTTTGTATTGCTCTAAACTCTTTCCTATAGTCTCCCAAAACAATTTTGTAACATCGGCGTCCTTTCGTCTTTTCTCTTGTTCCTCATTCAATGTATCTAATGTCGAGATCACTTTCGAAATTCTTTCTTCTATGTTCGATTTCGTTTCACCCTTTTTTCGTTTCGTCCTGTACCTTAATAATGATTGAGCAATACATTTATATGAGCTTAATCTTGTCAAGGGTTGAACAAACGCTAATGCTATGATGGCTTCAGACGTTTTCTTATTATTCTTCTGCTTATTGGATGGAAGTTGATCGCTAAACAAATTATAAACACTTGTAGGTACATCAATAATGTTGTTTATTTGAGCGAAACCACCAATAACAATCAAATTGCTTACAGCTATATAATACTTTTTGTACAAATAAATAAACTCTTCTAAATTTTTTATTAATGATATATCACATTCATTTATGTGTTTCTCAGCATATTGCCATGTTGAAAGCACATTTAATGCTGTTAAGTTTAAAATGTCACTAAATATATCACAAACCATTTCATAGACATTGGAATTTGAACTGATTGCTTTACTTTTCTTAAGAAATGGTTTGATAAGAGAATGATATATCAGTAGCATCTCTTCTAAATACCGTTGAGCAATTGAGAGGTTTTGAAATTCAGGACAAATGGCAGATTCTTCTATGGAACAATAACTTATACTGCCACTAGATAATATCCTCCAGTGATAGCAAACATTTTGGGGTTTTATTAAGCTTTGGGGCTCTGTTAGTTTCACAGTCTTTACTTTCTCATTATCATTTGCAGTTTCATTTGATTTTTCATTTAAGTTAACTATTGCCTCTGTAAAGCCGTCAGTATGTTTGCCCATGTAGTAGATATTTTCATTGTGTGTGTAGGCTAGTATGTGATTGTCTGTTGCTATCATATCTCTGATACGATCACTGTCAGAATTTTCTGTAAATTGTTTGGGACTACTTTTGTCTTCCCTGGAATCCAAACTTACCTGCTTGAAATGATTATATCCCCACATAAATAATCTCCCATCTAAAGTTAATGCGGCACAATGCCATTTTCCACAAGAAACTTTCTGAAGACCAAAACCTGAGAGGCTCATGACTACCATTGGCTTCACTCTTTTTACTGTATCTCCTATACCCAACTGACCATGGGTAATGTCTCCCCAGGTCCATAATTCAGTGGCCAAAATATTTTTACCAAGTTTTGACATACTCTTCAAAGTCTCATTCTTCCTTGCTGCTTCAAAATCCTTTTCACTGCTTATTGTACTTGTAGAAAATTGGAGATCATCAAATTTACTTGAATTACAACTGTATAGTAGGGAACTAATCATTTCTTCATTGCAATTACGATTTTGAATTTCGACAATATCATTATTATCACTACTGCCACTAACATGTCTTGATAATGTGGCCACTTTATCTCCTACAGTTTTAACGCCTTCATAAACAAAATTTGTTATATTTGTAACATTTTCTTTAATGATTCTTGTTGGTTTCTCTGTATATTCAACTAGATAATCTTCCCCAGCAGATACCCAAGATAGCTGTCTGCTGAGGAACTGTCTAGCTGCATCTGTATTTATAAATATATTGTTCAGCTTCTCTGTACTTGCATGTGGAGTTTCATTCTCATCAGTATTATTACCATCGGTATCTTCAATGTTTGATGTATTGTCTAATTCTAAATTACTATTTACATGTATGGGAGAATTTTGTTTAGCAACTTTGGATTCTTCTGAAGAGGGACTAGAATCTTCTGTAAAGCTCTGTGCATCAACATGAACATCAGTTTGAGGTGCTGTAGTACTACTTGAGTCTTCACTTGACTTACTTATATGAACTCCAAGAGGACATGTCTCCGATAAGGATGGGACAGATGCAGGGGACGCGAGACCAATTATAGTTTGACACTGAGAGCAATTTGACGCAAACACTTCTTCATCATCATTATCACTGTCGGTATCACAATTACCTGATTGCCTTACATTTTTCCTAGCAATTACAGCTGCAAAATTTTGGCCAATGGAAGCACTGTAGACTGTTCTTCCCTCAAAAAATGGAATCTTTTTAATACTACTTGTATCTAAACCTATTTGAGGCATAACCCCTGAGCCCCATAAGTGCCCATCACTACTTATATACAGCTGTCCAAAATCACTAGTAACAACATTTCTAAACTTTACTTTAGAGCTGTTACTCTTAAAGCCATGAGGACAGCATTTCGATTCTTCCTTAACAATGATTTCTTCTTTGTTTTTAAAACTGCAATTTGTTTTGTAGAGTCTTCCATGTTCATTGATAATATACAAGATATCATTATGATATGATATGTCGATAGCAGAGACGCCACAAATTTTTCTAAAATTTAAATTTTCTTCTTCAATACTACAATAATAGAGGCCATGGTCGTTTCCTAGTGCGAGAAAATCCGCGCCCAGTGAACAAAGCTTTACAATCTTTTCTGGCACATTCTGCGCTGATGAAACCTTCAAAGCTTCAATACCTCTCCAAAATTTATGTTGACTCATTTTATTACACCTTTATTCAGTATGTGATATTGTAGTATTCATATTATGTACTAAGAATTTTAATCTACTTTCCTCGACATCATTTCCTTCAATCACACACTTGATACAAAACTACATAATTAACAAGGTATTTTTAAATATTGAAGAATGTTTTTATTTGATATTAGTGGGTTGATTAAATTAATTAGCTGTAATTCTATAATTAAAATAAATTAACGATTCACATTATCAATTTGTATTTTCAATTTTGTACTGTTTTGAAATTGACACATGACATTTCAATATTTAGAAATTTTAAAAGGTGACACTGGGACTTGGGAGTTGCCATTTGTACTGAAGATAGCAAATATTGCTCCTTTTAGCAAAATTTGCTACTTTCAGTATTTCAAGTAGGTAATTTTCCTCCAGGGCCCATCCAAAATTTCCACACTGTAGAATTCTATAATCATGTACTAAGATCATCTAAAGATCATGTACATGCAATGTGGCTAGAAATGTAGCTAATTAGCTATATTACAATACATTGTTATCTGTATCACTGCTACAGTCTATGATAGAGGTTGTTCAACCGAATATGTCACTGTCATAATATGTCAGACCAATAAAAGCTCGTCTGGTCAATATCCTTTCCCTTCAAAAATGGCGAATCGCGGCGGTACATCTAGACGTGTTCCTGAAAATGAAGCCGCTATTACATATGTTCAATGTGATGGCTTGGTACGTAGTGATATTATTGCGATATAAATGTTGCGGAATTAAAATCTTATCAAAATATGTCCTATGTTATAGTTAGTTGACGCGTCATGTTTTACACATTTAATTTGTGGTTTTCACTAGTTGCATCCTTCTAAACATCATTAAAAGTACCACAGTATTAGTTTAGAGTAGTCTATATGCCATTGTTTCTGTTTGCTTCGTTTGCTATTTTGTTTTGAAAAATTTTAATAAGTTTATCCAGTTAGGTTATGTCGTGACCAAAAGTTTATTTACCTGGGACAATAATGTTTATGACTCATATGCTGTTTTGGGACACTCACTTCGTCACTTTCTAAATTGTGGATGACGTTATTCGACTTTTTCAATGAGTTCTAGTGAATAAAACGACATTTAACTGTGTCATGAATTGGCTAATGGCTCTTCACAATGATTATTATGAAATGCATGTAGCAGATAGCCTACCGTTGCTTCTTCCTCTTTTATTGACAAATAATAAAGACAACATAATACCTAGGTCACATATTCTGTCATTTTAATGCAGTGTAACAAATTAATAATCTCTTATTTCTTTCACATTAATAAATATATTACAATGTTTGACTTTTTTAAGACCTTTCATTATTTTACCATTAAAAATTTCAGGCGGTAATGAAAATAGTGAAGCACTGCCATGAAGAATCATGCAGTAACATGGAAGTCGCCCAAGGTGCCCTGCTGGGTCTTGTGGTCGAGAACCGCCTGGAGATCACCAACTGCTTCCCGTTCCCCAAGCATGATGATACCATGGATGAGGAGGAATACCAGCTGGACATGATGAGACGCCTGCGAAGAGTCAATGTCGATCATTTCCATGTTGGATGGTATGTATATCAATGTTTTTATTTCTAAAACAAAACATATTGTATAATAAATAAATGGTCCCTCAATACCTACTTAATCTATAAAAAACCCGCATCAAAATCAGTTGTGTAGTTTTTAAGATCTAAGCATACATACATATAGATATTAGGACAGAAGCGGGAAACGACTTTGCTTTATACCATGTAGTGATGTGAAAATGAAAGAAAATTAAGTGTTGTCGTTGTAAAGAGATCGACAGGATTTTCACACTGTATACAATAAACAACCGAACAAAAACAGAAAAGTAAAAAATAAAAAAGATTTGATATTATTAATTACTAAGTACATATTATTTAGATGTGCTATTTACTAAAAAGGTTTGATGTCGGTGCACGGTTAATTGTTGAAAGTATGTAGTTAATATAAAATATTAACAATTTAAAACTGAATACATATTATTGTACATGTACTCATTATATTATTTAACTGGACATTTTGCTTTAACTGTACTCATTATATTATTTAACTGGACATTTTGCTTTTTTTTATTTTCAAAATGTAGGTAATCCTTGCATAAAATCAAACACAAGAAAATTCTGTGTTGTAATAAAAATCATGTGTTTTAAAAATCAAAAATTTTATACATATATTCCAGGTACCAAAGTGCAGATGTTGGCAACTTCTTGAGTCAATCGCTCCTGGAGTCCCAGTATCACTACCAGACTTCAATTGAAGAGAGTGTCGTCGTTATTTACGACACTAAGAAGTCAGCAAGAGGATTCTTAACGCTTAAGGCTTATCGTCTTACTCCTCAGGTACTTTCTGTCATATTGTTGTTGTGTATTAAAATGTTTTGTTTTTATGTAGCATAGCATGTGCTTATTTAAAATAAATAAAATAAATTAATATTAAGGTTTTAAATATTGTAAAATGTTGTGTGAAGATTGTGAAATTGAAATGCCATTTGATTTTAGAATGTCCACTATTCCATAAGATTTATTTAAAGAAAGTTACACTTATTAAGAAATTTAGTCTTAATGAAAAAAAAATTGTTAAAATCTATAATTTCTCATTCACAATTAAATAAAATAATTTAATTATGCTAAATTTCATGGGAGGGAATCAATCAATTGTCAAGCCATTCTAATGCATACAATAATGTGTGAAATTATTATTACAGGCCATAGCCATGTACAAGGAGGGTGATTACACACCAGAAGCACTCCGTAATCTAAAGATTGGTTACGAAAGTCTGTTCATTGAAGTGCCGATTGTAATCCGCAATTCGCCGCTCACAAATATCATGATGTCAGAGTTGTCGGAGATGATCCCTGAGGAAGAGGGTTCTAAATTCTTGGACCTCGGTACCGCATCTGTTCTTGAAGGTATGTTTTTTCTTTCAGTTCTGTTAAAATAAAGTTGCATCCTTTATACCATTAAAATATTTATTGAAATGTTATTACACATTATTAATCGAAGTATATTTTCAACTACTAATCACAATCACTTTATATTTGACTAGATTTCCGTCCGCGCATTCTCCCGCTTTTTCAAAGAAAAAGCCGCATAGTTCCCGTTCTTGTGGGATTTCTGGGATAAAAAGCTTATTTCTTAATCTGGGTGTTCAGCTACCTACATACTAAATTTAATTGTCATTGGTTCAGTATTTGCATGAAAGAGTATCAAACAAGATGGCCTCACAAACTTTCGCATCTATAATATTAGTAGGATATATAAATTGTGTGATTTAAATTGTTATTCATAAACATGTGAACCATATACTTTAAAGAAAGAAAGAAAGAAAATAAATTTATTGCAAAAAACACAGCCAAAAACATTACAAAATTTATCTTAAGATTAGCAAACGGATACAGCTATAATTTTACTATAATTTTCCATTACAAATTCTTAACAAATTTGTCACAGGTCAACTCCGCAGCCTAATGGAACGCGTCGATGAATTAAATCAAGAGGCGATCAAGTTCAACAGATACCAACAATTGGTTGTTCGTCAGCAACAAGACAAGCACAGGTGGTTGTTGAAAAGGGCCCAAGAGAATGCGGCCAGGGCTGCCAAAGACGAACCTGCTCTACCTGAAGAAGATGTTAACAAACTATTCAAGCCATTACCAGTTCCTCCAAGGCTCAACCCTATGATTGTAGCGGGACAAATAAATACCTACAGCCAACATATCAGCCAGTTCTGTTCGCAGAGTCTCGCTAAAGTGTATTTGACTCAAGCGCTGCAAAACGCTAAAGAGTCGAAGCAGAATAGCAATTAATTTTTGGTATTAAAATTGTGCGATAATGTGGTGTTTTATTGTTTTACCTTATGCACTTAATAGCAACAAATTATTTTAAGATATTTATATACAAAGACCTTGTATATATAATACCACAGACTAATAATAATATACTACCAAGAAGCTTATAGGTATCTAATCATAGAAATCTAAATAACAAGACACAATAAATAGAAGTGCTGTAATGTCATAATTCGTATGAAAACCGCTGTCGCCAAAATCAACACATTCAAACCGAAAGCTAAACAGTACACACAAGTAAACTATGCATTTTATTGGACAGCTTGATTTTAGTGAAAACTAACTTATCTATTAAATTAAGATTTTGAATATGTATCCTAACGCACGAATTTACGGTTTATTTTAGAATAACATCCCTAAGTATATGAGACTTTTTGCTCCAATACGAACAAACGTGATAATAAGAATGGTCGACTGTGTCATTCATTGTTATTTCGATTACTATGGTGACACTCGTAATACTTGTAAATATTCTATAATTTTAAGGAAAAACGGCATTATTTCTAAAAAAAAATATTTTCCGATGAAATATTATTCCTTTATAAGTATAATTACAACTTGTGGAAGAATATCCGCAATGGGAATTGCTGAAACACACCATGTATACACTCATACGTCTCCAGAGCAACTGAACAGTGACGAATGCACGTGTCCCTTCGTCCAGCATACTCACCACAACTCACCATGGAATCCTGATATTTCATGAATGTCAAAAAACTGTTCTGAAATAGTGCTAAATAGTGCCCAAAGGAAAAAAATAGTGCTCTTGTACTTGCGAAGTTATAGCCATAGTTCGATGAGTATGCTGGACGAAGGTTTCGCCCAGCATACTCACCTCCGTCCGGAGAATCTGTATCCGCTTCAAACATAATTCATACTTCAAAAAATAGTTCCCAAATAGTGCCAAACGGTGCCCAAAAAGAAAAAACAGTGCTCGAATAACTTCGGAGTTACAGGCTTCGTTCAGTGAGTATGCTGGGCGTAGGTTCTACGCCCAGCATACTCACCTCAGTGCGCGAATATCGAACGAGCTATAGGAACAATTTACGTCTCAAAAAATTGTGCTTGAAATAGTGCCCAATATCAGTCCAATTTTTGCTTGACTTTTGACCTAGAAAACCATTAAATTTGATTGTAAACTTCTACTGTATACATTACATTGAGTACAGTCGAATACAATATTATTAACTTTCTTTCTAACAATTTTTGTCTTGTGTAAATTATTTGTTTTGTTATATTGTCTATGTAAGGGAGTATTTACTTTAGAATCGCAATATTATTAATTACACATTATTTTAATAATACTTTATAATAATATGATTAAGCCTTCGCGCGTCGCATGGGAGTTGGGACCCCGGTAGCTAGGAACAATGATTTTATATATTTGTCTAGATCACGGCGCTTGAAGGATTAAGATATCAAATGAAGTAAATCATGCATGAAAAATAAAGTTGCTGTTATTAATGCTTACATTACAACTGACAAAATTATTCAAAATAATCATTTTCCGGATCAAGGACGGTACCACAACGTTTACGGAATTGACCTGTATTCCTCATGTGATAAAGTTCAATATAGTGTGGCAGTAATGGATGCACGTACGGTCAATAGGTATGGGGCTTACGACGCGCGGCGCCCGCGACGCTAAACATTTTTTTATATGTATATTATATACAATATTAAAACTACAATTTTTTCTGTTTACATTGATTATATTATGAATGTTAACAAAAGCTGTGAACTAGTTAACTAGAATTCTGATTACTTTGGCCCTTTAAATAGTAATAAATAACGTAAGTAATTAAAAATGTTTTTTATTGCTAAACCTTTCATTGATGAAACTATTGGAAAGAGTTTTAAAAATTTGTATAACTATGTCACAGTACTAGTTTTGACTGGTTATAAGTTTTGCCTGCAACATATACTTATACAAAAAGAAACTGTATAATTTCCTTTTTACAATTTTTCAAGATATTAATTTTATTGGCTGCAAATGACTGTTTTTATTCAGACAAACACACAATGCAATGAAGTAATAGACTTCATTTACGCTTAAAGTTTCATTCATTTATTATTATTTATAAAATATATAATAATGCATTTAATCGAAAGTTTTTGACATGTGAGAAAATACCATAATTATTTCCAATAACATGAAGTCTACAATTAGAAAGTTTAATATTTTTGTCCAAAAACATGTGTCGACGACTGTACCCCATTTTACGTTAGTATGTAGAAGTTTACATTAAAATTTAATGGTTTTCTAAGTCAAAAGTCAAGCAAAAATTGGACTAAGTAATATTGGGCACTATTTCAAGTACAATTTTTTGAGACGTAAATTATACCTATAGCTCGTTCGATATTCGCGCACTGAGGTGAGTATGCTGGGCGTAGAACCTACGCCCAGCATACTCACTGAACGAAGCCTATAACTCCGAAGTTATTCGAGCACTGTTTTTTCTTTTTGGGCACCGTTTGGCACTATTTGGGAACTATTTTTTGAAGTATGAATTATGTTTGAAGCGTATACAGATTCTCCGGACGGAGGTGAGTATGCTGGGCGAAACCTTCGTCCAGCATACTCATCGAACTATGGCTATAACTTCGCAAGTACAAGAGCACTATTTTTTTCCTTTGGGCACTATTTAGCACTATTTCAGAACAGTTTTTTGACATTCATGAAATATCAGGATTCCATGGTGAGTTGTGGTGAGTATGCTGGACGAAGGGACACGAATGCACTGGTGATGTGCAAATCACCTGAGTGGCGACAAGGTCACGCACGCTTACGACTTCTAGTGTCTTGTTATTTAGATTTCTATGTATCTAATACACTGGAGATTGCACTATGACCATTAACTTGTCACAAGAAAATATAACCTTGAATGACGTCAGTGTTGTTTTTTGTCTCTTTCTGTGGGTGACCACACTGGTTTGTATATTCAGGATTTTTCGAAATAAAAAAAATATATAATAACGGCATTTTCATGTAGTACATTGACTGAATTCCACATAGGTCCCCCTGTGAAAACTGAAGCAATTTTTCATCCATTTTTTCTTCTAAAATACAAACACGCGTTTATTTGGTTAGGTTACAGCTTCAAGTCGAGTTTAGTGGAGCCGTTAACGAACATTCTTTATCGTTCGTTTTAACTTTTACTAAGCTAATCGCGCTCGGCGTTAAGGCTCTTAATAAATTTGTCTTGGTATTAAAAAAAAGCAAGGAACCATTGAGATAATATTACTATACGTATGGAGGAGACACCACGAACAAAATCTGTGCGCCATTTTTTTTGCTCTAACTAAGTTTTAAAAATTATTATCTAGTTAGGTTCTTACCGATGAAAGTTTCCTTTGCACATTTCCGTATTATTTGTATTACTTGTGCAATATCGTAACACACACGAAGGCATATTTCATGCGTTTCACTTTAAAACCATTAAAAAAACCGCTCAACATACGTCATGTGGCGTATGTTGAGCGGAACATAAGTGATGTAGGCGGTGTCGTCTCCATATATGTATATCTCAATGCAAGGAACAAAAAAAGTTAAACATCTTCGATCACTTCGCTCATTCTCATTGCCATAAATGAAAAAAAAGTCAAACCCTGAGGCGCGAATCCGAAACGTCAATCGAGGACCTTGCGTAATGTGTCTTTCGCCAAACAAATTATATTTTTATTAGCAATAAGCTTTTTGAGGCTTCAAAACTAAAAAATTAAAATAAAGACTTCAGCTTGATATATGTATTTTAATAAGTTAAGATTTTTTGCATTTTTTATAATCATTTGTATAACATAAGTCTACATATAACTAAATTAATAATAAAACGGCTATTAAATTACTTATACGCGATCCTTACTAACAGAGCCGTCAATTTATTCCATTTGTTGGGAATTCGCATCATTACCCTGTTCGAAAGCACGCCATAAATGACACCATTAAAATTCTTTTGAATGAACATAGGAAGTTGCTTTGTTTGTTTACAGCTGTCTAGGCTTGTATAATAACTTAATTAGACTTATTACATCTAATAACTCCGTAATAGAGCTTCGCTGCCTTTTTTCCCGCCAACCGTTGTTTAGTTAAGACCGACAAAGGATAATAACGATTACTGGGTTGTCCCTTGATTACCACAAATTGCTTAATCCTGGCCACTCTGTATCGCTTCTGGATAATTGCACGTAATATTCGGTTCTTGATTGAACTATATTTTTTGTATTTATTTAATATCCTTAACCTATGCGAGGGAAATATTAATTGAAAAAAATGTAAGCATGAGCAAATTGGTTTGAATCGAATGTCTGAATTTTATTATTATGTCTATTGACTAGAATAAAATATTTACCGTTGCGTTTAACAAGTATTTCAAATTATACCAATTATCCTAGAAATTAATAGATAATACCGTATGCTAATGCTAACTTCATATAATAAATATACCGTAAAATACTAAACATTAGCGTTAATTATTCGTCTCAGGCGTATATTGAGTGTTAAGTTAAATATAAGGTTTTAGCTAATGTGGTGGAAATAGCTGAGTTTCATTATCTTTATGTTAGATGTTAGTGTCAATCACGTTAACTACTTTTAAAGTTTCGAAACGTTTCTAAGGCTGTAACCGCTCTATATTTATTAACAACTAGTAATGCGTAAATTGAGACTAAGTGGTTGTGGTAATACGTGGTATTACAGTCACACCTACATACGGACTTTAAAGACACGTTCAATTACAGATACCTACCTACCATTATTAAAATTAAACTTGCTGGAGTTCAAAATACCCGAAGATTTGCTTTCCTAAATTATTGTTGTGTATTAACAAATTTAAACCATAAGTCTACTGTACATTTTAATATCTATTAGAATTACCATCTAATTAAGTCTAGGTAATACAAAAATGAATTTTATAAATCATTAATAAACACAAAAACCGGTTGGTACTAGTAGCATTCAGTGATGAAGCACCGAGAGGAGTTCAAAACAGGATATTCGATTAACAACCTCAAATAGCCCCTTTTTAATACCGTAAACGATATCTGCATCGTTTGAGATCGATATTTTTTGCAATCTTTGATGATACCTTAGTGGTTGTTGGTAATTTCATTATGCAAATGCAGCATAAAGTGTTGCCAGCCATAATCGTTCAAATTACAACCGCTACCAGAGACAAGTGGAGAAAATGGCGCCGCTAAAAAATGGCGGGAACCTGTAATGCGGCGTAAGTACAGCAATCAGTTGATATTGACGGGCTTAATAAGCGAATGTTTTTATGGTAATGGAAATTAGAGTGTAAGTGGGTATCCGAACAATATTATGTAAGATCATACCTGATCGAAAAAGAAAACTACATACAGCTATCATATGTACCTACTTACCTAGGTAATGAAAAAAAAACTACTCTCCAAAATAAACTTTCGAATAATTACAGATACAACATACAAGCAATGCAAACATTTTACATCATTTTTTTGCCAGTTAATAAAATAACAATTTGTGCATACCTATAGGTATTCAATTATGGTTACTTTACATTCTCAACATTATGAAAGAAGGTTCTAATTTCCCAAAATCTGAATTAGATGCTATTATGTGGACATAAAAAGGGACGTACGGAACACCTCGAATCAACAAGGCCTTCGATAACCGTCAGCGTGGAACGTCAGTAACTTGAAAATATTGGTTTTGGGGAATTTAATCAAAACAGCGCATAACACTTATTATATTCACCGGTTAATTTCAAATTTACGATAAAGGCAAGAATTGTCCGTATTTAAGCAAAAAGGAACCACCCAGCAAAAACGCACTTCTGAGATATCAAAGGATTTACAAAAACATTTGCAGCTCTGTCAGATGAAGTAAAATTAAAATTTATTTTATTTAAATTCATTGATAAATTACTTATTTAAGTATGTGTATATAAATTTGCTCTGAATATTCTTAAACTTTCTAGATAATTAAGAAAATGTGCATGTGGTTCCTTTTAACATTTATCAATTGATAGGTTTTCTCTTATACAAAAAGGAACCACATCCCAGGGATTTAATGATATAAATGAAACTATGTATTTATAATATCGTAATTAAAGCTTTAATTAATAAAATATATAAAATAATACTTATATAGGACGTTTATTCGACGTTATCATCAAATTGGATTTCGAAATCCACCGTGTCTAGTCCATCTATGTGGTCTTCTATTGCATCATCACTAATGAGACCGTTATAAAAACTGTGCATCTTGTGGAATGAGATGTAATATGGACTGAATATCGCTAGAAGGTGAAGAAAGCTTCTCCAGAGTTATCTTCTTCGTTATCTTCTGTAATAAAAAGAAAAAAGCTTTAAATCAAAACAATAAAGCCGCGTGGCTTTTATACGTAGGTAGGTATATGGCGACAGCAAAATATTATTAGTTCTTATAAAGCCGTGTCCCTACTAGACGACTAAGTATGTTGTATGTACATGCGCCATGTACAAAAAACTGGCTAAGTGCGAGTCGGACTCGCGCAACGAAGAGTTCCGTACCATTATACCGAGTTTTAAAATCAAACAAATAATTATATGCGCTGAATGATGTGGCTGAATGTACTGTACTGAATCTGAATCTAAACGTATTTTACCAAAATAGTATTTAGGTACCTAGATCATCGACAGTTATTTTTAAAACAGGGTTTAGACTTTAGTAGTTTCATCTTACAATGACAGATGAATCGTAACAAAATGACTCTTAATTCGACTCGCCTTCGTGAACAACGACATTGTCGTTAAAATACGTAAATCCACAGAGGATTCCT
Organism: Colias eurytheme; assembly: GCF_061535395.1. Lineage (NCBI taxonomy): Eukaryota > Metazoa > Arthropoda > Insecta > Lepidoptera > Pieridae > Colias > Colias eurytheme. The sequence continues at coordinate 10,448,960 of NC_142981.1, read as the reverse complement.
CTTGTACTTACTTAATGAACTATCTTCTTAAAATCACACCACAATCGGGAATGAATCAAAAGTGGATAAAGCGTACCTGCATCTCAGATTCAATAAGTACTTAAATGCATTAAATAAAACTACTTACCCGTTGTATCTTCATTATCTTCGGTGTTCGTCTCCAATGCTTTTCTTACCCATTGTTTGCTTATTTATTTATTACAAACATTTACACATTTAATTTTAAAGGTAATTAACAAAAACAATAGAACTTACTTCGCGGAGGAAAAAAACACCGTCACGTATTCGAACTACTTCGCTGAATATCACCTATATTGACAGATGTTCGACGTTTTACTTAAAAAAATTGGAGTTTTGCACTTTGAGCTATTTAAGTAATGAAATACGTTGTTTAAAGATGAGAAGAATTGTAACAAGTCAAGGCATTTGGTTCCATATAGCGATGATGGGTTTCAGAATGTTTTACAATATTTATTTATGCATAATAGAACCGAATGCTTGTGGTTTTATTTTGCAATAAAAAATTACAATTAAATTATGTATTTATTTTACGCAAAACCATACCACAGAAACCTGGTTCCATTTTGTGTATTAAAAATAATTGTTATTAATAGAAATATGTGTAATGTATAATGGTACCAAGTAGGTGTGGATCTGTTTTGTATAAAATGACATGATAGTTATATCGTTTATTTGTTTGAACAAAGCAGTCCCGTGGTGCTGTGGTTCGGTTTTGCTTAATATGGTATTATTCGTTGTTGCTGGTGGTTCCTTTCTGCTTTTAGTATACCTTGTTTCCAACGTAAAAATCATGTGGTTCTTGTTTGTATAAGAATTTAGACCACTTTTGGATGAGTATTCTTCAATAAAAGCAAAAAACGAAATTTGTCGAGTGGTTCCATTTTGCATAAATACGGACAATTATACTTAAAGCCGACGAGCGGGGTAATTTTGAAGATTGCAAGCGGCCGACGCTCGATTCTGTGAATTTTTTAATTAAATTACGAACCACCAGATGCGGCTGCATCTTATAATCCAGTCACCAGTGTGACCTTCAGTATTCATTTTATTGCCCTAGATTTTATTAACAAATACATTACAGTTTAAATGGATGCATATATAAACATGATAAGGATATGTTTTAAGCTCTTATGAAGTTGTTACGTAACTTGATGCTGAAATTTTCTGTATCGCCACAGTCGATGAAATTGAAAGGACATTATGGCAGTTGCTACAGAAATAACAAGAAATAATAAATTAAAATTATTTTATCAGTATATTTGCTGGGTGAATTAAGATTTCATTGTTTTAGATCAAACTAATTATTGTCGACTAAAAATTTAAAACATAGACTGCAAACTTTCTTACATAGAGCTAACATAGAGTGTAACTCAAGAGCGGGGCTGATGTTTTTTAAAAATAGAATTCGTTTCAATTCCATGATGATATTAAAACATTATGTAATTGTTAACAAAACAAAATGAGTAACAGTATTAGTAGGGCAATCCCGTAGTAATACGCGAACATAAATCTGTCTGGGTTCGGACTGGTGATAAGGAATTATCATCTCGGCTCATAACTCACGAAGAGTGCACATTCATTCTGTCTGATATTGTTACTGCCTTTCTTTGCTCTGGTGGCACTGGCTTTGCAAATAGTATTTTTTATGGTAAAATTCTAAATCAAAACCTGTTTAATGTTCCCAATTTTTAAATAATAACAGTAAACGTAAATGAGGAAAAGGGGAGAACTGTTAAGTCGTGGAAATAGCTTAGAATAGTTAAGTAGCTACAGATTATTTCATATTTTATCAACATTATATATATTTATTTTATATGTATACTTAGTTTATAGGTAGGACATACCTACGTTACGTTATATCTACATTTTAGACATAAGCGTAATGTTTTTATTACTTTACTTTTTGTACTTAAATTTGATAAAGCCTATGCGACGAATTTTTCGGAAAATAAACGAAAAATGAATTCTGATTAATAGATATAGATGTCAATTTTTAATTCTTCAATAAAGAGTTCAATTACATACATTAAAAATGCAAACAATATCATAATATTGACTGAATGAAATCCTTCAATAGATTTTGATATAAACGAGTAATATAAAGTCACCACGTGCAACATCCGACGGGCAACTGCATCTTCTGTGTAATTAGTGCCTCTTTTTATTAATTTAAAAGTTAAGATCGGTTATTCGATCTCCGAATACAATTGGCAATAAATCAATTATAGCGAACAGTTTGATTCATTCTTGCGATTTCGCCGTTTGTATGTTAATTACAAACTGGAGGTTTTTTTGCAGCAGATGGTCTTTCGCAGAGAGATTTCACTGAATACCGCGCATTCCTATATTTATAAACTGTCTTGATTGTCGACAGTAATTATCGGTTGATTCACCATTTTGTTAAGTTCAACGTATTATGTTGATGGAAAATTTGCAATTATATTAATTACAATGTTGAAACTTTTCAATCCACGTAGGTATCAATCATTTACGAAAGGTATCAAAATTCAATAACTGACTTCAAATGATTTTTTGTTCTTTTTATTTATTTCTTTTGGGTTTGGAGAAATGATTATAACAACGGCAGCTTATAGAGGTAGGTATATCTATACATATAATAAAATCGTAGGAAAGTCAAAACTGTACATTGAATATTTTTTTAAAAGAATACATAATCCATGATCTATAATCGTTACAGAAGCCAAAAACATAGTTTTTAGAATTTTTGTCTGTTTGTCTGTTTGTCTGTTTGTCTGTTTGTCTGTATGTTTGTCCAGGCTAATCTCGAAAAGTACTGCATAGATTGACTTCAAATTTTGCATGAATATTACTAACAGGTCGGGTGAGGCTTTTTTAAACATATTATCATGCTATCACCTCCGGGGGAGGAGCTGTGAACCTTTTTTTTTCTTACGTATTCCGTGTATTACGACAGCGTACAATCTAAAGACTCATGTTTAAATGTTGGTTTCGGGTAAGCGATGCTATTATCTAGCTTTACACAATAAAAACTATGTCATTTACGTAATTTGGGCAGCGAATCAGTTTAATGAATTTATTAGTATACAAATTTGAAACAGCGCCATCTATGAGATTTCGTAAAAATCAAATCAATTTACATGTTAACACTACTGAACACAATGTTAAAAATTAATAATTTAAATATAATTATGTTATGTTATTTATTTAACTCTTTAACCCATATCTTCCCTTCCCTATAAGGTGCGCTTATAATTCGTGTGAATATACTACATTATTAAAAGTGAGGGTAGATGTTTATTATTTTAAGTCAAACTAGACACCATTACAGTTAATCTAATATTGATTGTGTTCATTGGTTACATTTTTAAAAATCTTCGTGTTTTAAAAATTCGATAACGAGGCGGGACTCGAACCAGCATTCTTTAGTGGTCGAATTTTTTCTATTCTTTATAAATTTATTGTTTATGAATTTATACTTATTTATAAACAATAATACAAAAAGGTTACTTCGTTGATAATTATTATTCCTTCATCATTTACATGTTGTAAGTAAAAATATACTTTGACTGTTAATACTTTTGTTCAGTATTTACCTGTATGATTATTGCTTGGTAATTAATATATTTTCATGTCGTATACCTAATTAAAAACATAAGTTTGATGTGAAACTAGCTGGATTTATTTTTACACACTCACAGTCTTATATTTTGTGTTAATGTTAAAATAGTATTTATAGTGTAAATCATAATATTTTTTCACAATTAAAAATATTTCCTTTTTTTGATGGTGTTGGCATCGAATTAAACCGCGCTGTCGTTTCGTTCACAAAAAGTGAAGTTATGAGGACCGAATATGTAGCCGCCTCAACTTACGGAAACGAGAGTAACCTGCGTTGTCTGTTATTAGTTATTGTATAGTCGAATTTAACGTTACATGGAAATTGGCATCTAATTATATGAATAATACTTATATTAAATCTGTAGAGGTCAATTCTGTACATGAAATATATTTCCTAAATAACTATCACGAGGTGATTAGGGATCGACACTGACGCCAAAAATTTTTGTCCGTCTGTCTGTCTGTATAACCGATAAAGAAACAAAAACTACTCGACGGATTTAAACGAAACTTGGTACAATTATTAGTATGAAAGAAATGTTCTCCATATTATATAAAAAATATCTCCCGACATCATAATTAATGTCTATCTTTTATGGTTGAGCTTAGGAGTTCAAAGCTTTCTGATTATATTTGTCTACTAGCTGTGCCCGCGACTTCGTCCGCGTGGAATAGTGACTATGGGACCTATGACCATGGGCTCAGGGTGGGGCAACAATAATTTTTTTTTATTTTCATGCTTCCACTCCCACGCCCACTCCCAGGCCCACGCCAACGCCCACGCCCACTCCCCTTCACAATTGGTACCTACCAGATCAAAGCCAGGGTAAGCGCCCCACCCAGCCCCACCGTGGCTACGCCCATGCTGAATTACTACTTAACATACAATTATTGAGTAAATACGTACTACCATAAATAATTAAAAGAATTGTTATTAAAATTTCTTACTAAACTGAGCTAAAAAACTTACGTACCAACTTATTAAAGAAAATCAAGAAATGAAATGCCTAACCTATACCAAATAGTTACTACATAATATTGTAATTAAAAATTATGATTAGTATATAATATCGAAAATCAAAAAAGAAATGCCTATATAACTAATTCTACGTAAAATTTCTTTTAAATTATGTCATATTATTTTTTAGGAACCAGGGGGGGAGAGGAGCAAATTCTATTTCCTTCCTTTCTTAAATGGATGTTTTTAATAATGTATGGTGTAGCCACTGATCAGCTTAATCGATACTCAATTTTTATCAAATCCAGCAACAAATCCAAATTAGATGTTTCCTGTCTCACGCACGTAACTAAAGGCTGAAGAGAGAGAGAGGGAGCACGTAACTTAACCGTTTAGACGAAGAAAAGTGTATAGAAAAAGGAATAAATAATTTCATAAACTTCCCAACGATCTTTAAAAATAAATTATTATATCATTTTTTTCATTCCCACTTTTACCCCTATGTAGGTATAATAAGTGGATGAACCGATTTCGATACAATTTATCTAAGAACCAGCGTCGGAAAATATGCTGCCTAACAAAAAAAAGCCGCATCTAATTCGGTTTACCTGTTAGCCAGCTACGGTGCCATAGACAGACACACACACACACACAGAAATACATAGCAGTCAAACACATAACACCCGTCTTTTTGCGTCGGGGGTTAAAAATATAATACGACATAATAGGACATTTTGTGTGGAAAATTTACCTATTAGAAGTAACCATAATGTTAATTTGACCCCGCCCCCCCTACTACCTCAGCTTACCCCCAAACCCTTGGGGAATTTTGATATGATCATCTGGACATGTAAAGGAATAACTGTAGCGTATAACAGATAAATTACGTTTTATCGTACACTGTACAGTGTACAATAGAATGCCTTAGCAAATGTTCGCCGTGATTACTTATAAATTGTCATAACTTTTTTATTTATGAACCGATTGACATGAAATAAACACTAACTGTTAAATGAAGATTACCACAATACATTAGTGAAAACCGCATCTAAATCGGATAAGCCGTTTCTGAGATTAGCGTGCACAAACATACAGACAAACAGACAAAAAAATTTTTAACTACAGTTTTGGGTTCAAGATCGATTTAATAATAACACCTGCTAATTTTTTTCTACATATTTTCATTGTACAGACATCGCTTTTCCACAATTTTATTATATGTATTGATGATGATGATGATTGATGATTATAACACTCTCAGTCCGTTTTAACTTAATTTTTATTTACTCGCATCAGTGCCACCTAAAAAATCTTTATATCGAAATTCGAGCAAAGCTAAGAAAATGAGAAATAAGAGTTCTCAAGGATCGTTAGAGGTAAGAGGCTTACTATTGACCGAAAACAACATATTGTGTTATGCCGAGAACCTGAAACCGCTTCACAACGAGAATTGCGGCTCACAGCTGACCGCGAACGGCATGTACTATCCTGTGAGACCGAAACCTTCACTGAGAGGGTATAACGTCTCACAGCTGATCGCAAATGGCATATTTTATCTCGATAATCTGAAACTTTTATTCAATATGAAGACCAATTGACAAATGATAGGGTGCACCATAATATTATTCGATCTCTTGAAGATGAACATGAGCATAGGAGTAATTGTATTCTATGATAAGCAATGACTAGAGTAGGGACGCGAATATTACCATTATTTGAGACAAGATTATTTGAGACAAGTACGATTAATAAGTTTGTTTAATGAAAGATTAAGAATTGAAACTATTTGGTCTCTTGAAACGGACGAATAGCGAGAGGCCCGTCTTACTGTAGACAGATTTCGACAGTCTTAATGACTTAAGAGGTAAACATAGAAGATCAATCTACGAATTCGGTGGTGTGGTCCGACAAATATAAAAGTGGGTTTGCTTATAACCTCACAATTGATTACAGATCATCTTCTGTATAGGCGATATTAACGTAGTATGTTCTTTTTGTAATGCTTTAAAGAGGAGTAAGGAGTCGGCTTTCGTTTGAAGATGCACCAGAACCTTTGAAATCACTACTTTTAGAGGAACATGTGCAATCTAAACAGTTCTTAGACAATATTCGCCCTTATAGTAGTGCGTTTTAAATGATCCTTTGGTGCTCAACAATTATCAGAGGATCCTTTCATGCTTACTTTTAAGATACAAGGTCAAGTTTATCATTTGATAGGATCCCTTTTGCCTGAAGGCCAACCTAAGTTTCTTCAAATATATTTTGTATTCGACTACAACGTATAGTCGAATACAAGAAATCAATATTTCTCGAATTTAAAATATTACAATTTTTCCTACAGTTGGGCGACGAATGTATTTTCGCATAGTAACGGAGGGGAACTCGCGGGGGGTCAAGTGATGCGGGCCACGTACCACAAACATGCTTAGTTTGTTGTACCGAGCGCGAAAGAAAGTCATCGTGTTTTTAGTAAAATTACTATGTAAACTAACGTAATTTAATACTTAGGTACATATTATATAATGATGCGCTCAAACTGTTAATCTACATTTAATTTAGATTATTATTTGAATTACTAAGTAATGTAGAATTTAAATCAAATTCATGTTTTCCTCAGATTTTCGATGTCCTCCGATTTTAAGATTTTCTTATCAGAGTATTCAATTTTAATGTAGTTTATTTTTATAAGAGACAATTAAGAACATTCAAAAATAAAGTGTCACGTATTTTTTTTAAACGACGAATGACGAAAAACGACGTAATCACGGACGAAGTCGCGGGCAACAGCTAGTTGACAATAATCAGCATTTATGAAATCTCAAGTACGTACATTTTTTGGGCTTTTGGCTAAGTAAGTGTTTCAAAGATAAATTTTTCATAATAATGCAGTTCTTATATATGTTTCATACAACCCGATTTGAATAGGACGTCCCACAAATTGAAGTAAAGTTTTCATACATTTTTACGTAGTTATGTAAAAGAGATTAACAAGTGGTTATAAAAGGGTTACACAGGAGCAGATAAGTCAGCACTCTATAAGTTCTTGAAGAATAAAGGATGAGGGAGACCGAATAGTCTAGGAGCATGAGAAAGAATTTGTAACACTATCTAAAAAATTTTCTATCTATAGATTTTAGATTTTATCTTTAATTTTCTTATTCAAATTCTTATACATATTAAGATGTTGTAAATGACCTAATGGAAAAAATAAACTATAATGGAACAAATACTGTATGTGGTTATTCGTAATACGAATCTAAATAATTGTTGAATATGTAAATGTTGATGAAACTTAGGGACCACCCAAATTCATAAAAAAAACAATCATCAAAATCAATTCATAATTGGTTGAATAATCGTATAATACAAAAAAGGATTAGAGTCACAGTCCATTGGACCTTCTCAATAATGCAAAAAATAATATAAACATTGTTGGAATATACCTCCAATAAAGTTACCTCTTCGACTATATTATTATTATTTATTTTATAGCCTCGTGTTAAAAGCAATTTCGTTACTATGTTGGTTAAAAGATATTCTTGGGATGGGTTCCTTTCGATTTTAAGAAGCCAATTACACGTAGGTGTATGGTTCATTTTTCAATAATTTTTATGTTATTTTTAAGTACGTGTAATTTGTTCGAAGTTGACTTGTGTAGTTTTTAAGATGGTTACTGCATGTTTATTTTAATGGCAGAGGCTAATGAAGCGGTGAAAGATTCAATTCAAGAAATAGCACTTAATTATCAACACCATGTAAGTATTTGTTATGCATAATCAAAATTTTAGGAATCTAATCAAAATCCTAATCAAAATTATTTACAATATTATAGACAAATAAGAAAGTGTACGAAAGAGAAAACCTAGAAATCGGTACCAGTAAAACTACATAGATAATAGATATTAAACACAAAGATCATCCTAAAGTCTGTTTACCCATCGTTTTTCTTCTATATTTTAGTCGCGAAGTTTTTAATTTTTAGTAAGATTATGAAAATATTACTGTTTACCCCACAGGTTTCCCCATTCGTTTGATGCATTTATAAGTACTCGTTATATTCGTTTTATATATTATATCCCTGTCTTAATTATTAGGTAAATTATTCACATTGTGCAATTAATGTTAAGTGTAATTATTGCGCAGCAAGATTCAAAGTTTAATATGTAATCAGCATCCACCTTTATCAAACTTTGGCATTATTAAATAATTATATTAATTATTACGAACTTTGAGTTGTAACAGATAAATTTCAAATGTATAAGAATCTCGGTACAGTGATGTAGGCATGTATGCAATATCCACTCTACCAAGACCTCATGCCAAGAAGCCGTGAGAGTAACTTTTAATTACTTAATACCTGCATTCGTAATTCCCAAACCAAACAAACTCTCTTTCATTATGTGTCACAAATATCAATTAGTTGATTGAATTAAGATATGGAATTGCGATACGAAGTAAAAGAAAAAAAAACAGCCCGACGCTGCCAAGCTGAAATTTTAATTCCCACACTTATATGGCAAGTGTATATTTTAGCAGTTTACAAAAACTGAATCTGTTCCAAGCGCATTACATACATTGTGTTCGCGAACCACCGCCTATTAAACAATTTAGGACAATTAACTACCGGACTTTGTGCCTCATAATTATGTTTCATAACATGTTTCTACCACTATCATTATGCTCAAGTTCACTTTGCGCTAACGCACCTCTGGGCTTGTAATTGACACTGAATTTGTTTAAGATTGTCTTTTTTTCATATATTTTTTGTTACATTGTATTTGTTAATATTTGAAATGCATGTGTGGCGCATGTTTGTATATATCAACTACCTTTTTCTGTCTCTATTTGGATTTGATTTTCCGCAATGTTTTATAATAGTTTTTGACTTTCAATTTAACAGTTTTTTCATCAATCATTCATCTTAATATGTAATTAAATTCCCCTTGTATTATCATAGTATTTATATTATGATCTCGAATTTTGCCTGTAAGTTAATATGCTATAAGTCAACATTAAACACTATACTTACGTATGGGCTCTACCCAACGCTCTACCAAAATGGAGCATTTGTTTTCTGAATATACCATACCTATGTACCATACCTAATCTTATAATTTTTACGACTAGCATAGAATTTATAGACCCCGAAATAGCACTTAAAACGTCGATACTTCAAACGTAAAAATAGATGTTCGTTAAATCTATTGCTATTGAGATCGAATATGTACAATCTATTGGCACTAGGTACCTACAATATTGATCTTATAGGTGTACTGGACTTGATAAGTAAGTCACGTCAATAATTTCAATGAAAATGGACTAATTTGTTGAATTACCTATTGACAGACATGTAGATGCTGAGGTTAATGAACGGCGCATTAAATAAAGCATCATTACACTCGCTCCCATTCACTGCGGAATTATTTAAATGTCAGATAAATTGCTTTAACAGATCGAGAGCAGTAATAAGGTGTCCATGCAGGCTTAACCTATAATTTACTCTCGCATTCAATCACTGAGCTACACTTAAGGCGCGTCAAGTCAAAGAATAATTAAAGAGACGCACGGTTTGCTAAAGTTATGTTTAAATGTTTAAATTTGTCAAAGATTAAGGGAAAAGCTGTGGATCCTTATTTTATGTGTAATCTTGTAACAATTACCAAGTTATTTTACCGTGCTGTCTCTTCAGATTACAAAGAGAACGTACAAAACTAATCAAGTTTTGGATAGAGTTCAGAAATATTTATATTTAACTTAATTATTAAAAATAATTATAACTATTAAATATAACTATTTATTCGATTATCTTCTATAATGTTATGTAAACTAATTATACTGTCAAAGATACAACTTAATTTATATTGCGAAAGGCAATACCTATAACTCTACATTCTACACACATAAGATGATTCTTTGTCGTTGCTCAAACACATTTTTCATGTCCAACCCGTCATCATGTTGTGATAACTTAAAAGGCGGCAATCATAAGTCTATTAATAAATGCATTGAAAGGCGTCTTCTCGCTTTAATCAACATTCGTCAACGATTTAAAGATGGCCGCCGCTCATAAATGATGTTCGATGACACATACGGTAGATCAATTATTATAGGACGATTCTTCTTGGGACGATTATAACTATAACGTTTAGAGTACGTATTTTTAAAAATTATTATAATGTTTTTTAAGATTGAGAGAGTTTGGATCGTAATTAGGTTTTTCGTAAATTAATCGAAAATGAAAGCGATTCTCGACACCCATTTCATACACCGTTCTAAAACGCAAAAGATATATGCACAAATAGGGCGTATATAAATAAAACATCAAAAGTACAATGACAGCTTCACCAAGCAATCGCCTGCATAGCATCTCTGATTGTGAGTCTATAAAAACTAGACCAAATAGAAGCTCATTCTACGGAGCAGATAGAATACCCCAAGAGGTCTTTGTCATATAAATCGACGGATCGTATAAAAAGTAGAAGACATGATCTAATTTAATGGAGACTAATAAAGTCATCTGTATGTAATTACATTCGGGGCATGATTCTTGCATTGCTTTGTAACGTTTAACTGTAACTTAAATAACTTAATTGTGTTGCCGCTGAAAAGAAATGGGATTGATTAAGAGATACTTCTTAGATGCTTGTGATAGGTTTTAGAGGATAAAATTGAATGATAATAAATTTCGGAACGTGTTTGAAAGTCTTTGGAAAATCGAGTTAGATTTTACGGATCACGTAAAATCATTATTTGCGATAGTACATTGTACTGTCCAAAAAAGCAAGATCACGTAGAACTTACGAGTTCTGGGACAGTAACTGTGCCATTTTTAAGGATCACGTCGAGAGCCTAACCTTTTGTGTATTGATTTTTGTAGTAAAAACCCCAACTTAAGATCGATCACTGTTTATCAAAAGATCCAGGCCACGATTCGGCATTTTTTATTGCAAAGAGAATAATAATTAATGAAAGGCATACTAATTCTAAGACACGCTATCGTTCAGCAGCTAATTGCAGAAAACAACATTTAAACCGCGAAACGGACTATTTTCCAAACAGCCAGTACAACAAGAACCTTTGTTATGTATTATTGAGAGAAAGAATCGCGAGAAAATCGCGCGTTCAAAGGTCAGGTTGGATTGGTCGAAGTTTTCTGAACCCACTTGGGAGGTCTCTCGGTCACCTTACTAATTGAAAGTGTCAATCATTTTACAACGCAAATGAATGGGGTTTACAGGTTATCCGTCCATTTAAGCCTGATATCTGACTGTTTGAGTTTTATTTCTAATCTAAGGAGATATGCAGGGGTCAAGTTATTCTGGCGTGGAATGACAGATGCCTAGGGCGGGCCATCGCTCACCACGATAATAATATCGGCTTACACTGGACAGCAATAATCGTGGCACAGTTTTCCGGTAAATTATTACGTGTGGAGAAATCTATGTACCTAATGGCAAATTGAGCTGCCATGTTACTTTTTAACTACAAGGTAATTTAAGTGAAGTTTTTAGTTTATTTACGTGTAAGACATTAGTTGGTTTTACTGTTGTATTATTTATAATAAGTCACCTGTTTTACCTTAATTTCAGTATTACTTTTACATATTTTTAAAACATAGTAATATTTCGTATATCGTTTACATAAAAATGTTTTGCCTCTTTTCCCCTAAGAGAATAACAATGCTTATATTAAAAAGTGAATTTGATTTCGGCTTGCAGTCCACCTTCAAACAATATTTACATACAACAACCGATGGGTGGCGAAGGTAATAAATTATGTATGGGATGAAACGTCCAAGTGTGTTGTTATTATTAAATTTATATTAAATTTAAGAATTAGGAAAGAAATTGTATGTGTATTATTATATTTTTGCATTATTATGTGTTTATATTGTCCTCATAATGTTAATAAATTATTAGTAATACCTAAACAATGTATTAGGAGAATATTTACCTATAATTATGTTAGTACTGATAGTTTTTTTTAATATAAAAAGTTGTCAGTGAAAAAATATATAAGTATGTATTTATAATTCTGTTATTATAGATTCATCGTCAAGGATTATATTAAATATTGGAAATTTTATTATATTTCAAAGAATTAAAATTATCCAGAGTTCTTGAAAGATTTTTATGGTTTTATGTTGTTGTTATTCTTTATTATTTATTTTATTTTAACATCTTCATGTACTTGTTCAGTGATTAAATTGAAATAATATATTAGTTTAAATTTAAAGGTTCATCTATTTAAATATTTAAACAACGATAGGTATACATAATTATAAAAAAGTAGAGTTAAATAATAATTTAACGTTCACATTAAATTTCTTGTGTTAATATTTGAAATGAAGGTTGTTTTGCCGAGACATTATAATATAAATTTGATAGATCATGCATTTTAGTAAACATCTGCCTATTTTATAAAAAAATAGCACCTGCGAATCGTAATCGATTTTATATTAATAATTCTTTTGTGAGACACGTGAGGAAATAGACATCACGCTGAGAATGCGCGCCCTATCGCTGTTTTGTATTGATGTTATTATACGGGACTATTCTGAATATTAAAGATATACATATTTATTTATTTTAATAAGGTATTTTATTTGTAAAGAAATTCTGTTGATAGTGGAGGAATTTTTGTGAGTAGGTTTTGGTATCACCATATATAAAAGGGTGATAAAAACAAGGTAAAGGCTACAAGGTTACAACTTGTATGGACTATCGTTATTTTCTAAATTCCTAACCAAACCTAGCTCTTATCAATATACAAACACACAATAACCTAACAGCCCTAAATGCATAGGTAACTACTTTATGCCTATTGAACAAAATATGAAACAGACTTTGAAAAACTTATTTTTTTAACATAAATGACATCATAGATAAGTTCAATATCAATTTTCTTAAAGATCCACTGAGCAAATACAATTTCCAACTTATTGATTTACTGCCTTATTATTATTAAAAAATATAACCATCAGAATACGCCCATGCACATTGGTCCATTTTAATTTAAATGATAAATGTGTTTAATTCAATCAGTATGTTGCCATGTATAGTAGCCGATTATGAGATATGAAAAGACAAATCGTTTTTCATTATGTTTTATTGATTTAATTTATATTGAAATTTTATAGGAATATTCAATGATTGTTGGAAAGACGAATGTCAGACAAAATAGTATACTTGTTCTATTCGATCGATATTTATTTTACCTATCAATAATACCTACATGTTTAGTTAGTACCATGAACAAGCAACTAAGTACAGTGAAACAAGATTTTCAATATTGGACTGATGTTTATGGACTCAGCTGAAGCCTGAAACTCTGTGCTTTAATAATTTAAATATAAGAATTATTTACATTGAATACACTATTTACGATTATTACAGTATTTTCTAATACAAAATTTTCTTTCTCCGTTTCTTGCTAACCTTCAAATCTTGTCATACATATCCACATATATGCTCACAAAATATCATGTAACAAAAACAATAGCATGACCACGATTTGAGATATTATAGGCCCGGGTCCCAATAAATTATAGCGTTAATTATCTCGTGATCGGCGGCTCAAAGCGACCGGCGCGGGAGGCGCGGTGTTGATTTTCAGTTTATTTCATTAGATCGACGCCACGGGGCGTTCAGTCCGCCTCGATTGTGTAGAGTGACCATGCTTGCGGACTCTATTGGGACGAGAACATATGATTTTTGTGTATTTTGTAAATAAATGTTGCGGAGATATTGTTGGAGGTGTTCGAGTATTATAACTTAATTTCTAAGTATATAAGTTTAGTGCAAAGTTGTGTGATTAATTTTATGTCGTATATGCGAATGTATTAATCTGACAAACGAATAAATATACAAAATAAAGAATTTTAAATCTTTAATCTGTATCAATGCAATATGTGATAAATGAACCATACGATTATTTGTACAAAATCAACTGTATGATAATTGATAACAATCCAAATAAACTTGATTCGAAAAAAATATTTTATTCGACAAGGAAAATGTCATTTTAAGAAAACTTTACTCGGAATTAATTTCAACCCAACCTGACGGTACAAAAAGTACTGCCTAAATTTGGTCACCCGGTCATCTGCCGTAAAATTCACCTGCCCGTTTAAAAATGGTAAAATATAGTATTTATAATGAAGCGGCCTTTTCAATTTTCGGCTCGGCCCTTTATCGGCGTGACATCGGCCCTAATCACGCTCGTAGTTTGTTCCTGAACGATGTTTATTTTCTATTAATACCTTTTAATAGCATCTTTGATTGCCTTTCTTTTAGTAATTGAATTTTTCATATTATGGGACTTTCTATGTCAACAGGCATTATGTGTTGTGGGTATTTAAAATGGTTTACGTGGGATGTTTGTTCATTAAACGTAAACGTTTAGTGTTTTTTATTTGATGACATGAACTATAGGTTAAATATGCCCGAGGTTTTAAGTGTGGAAGATATAATAGTAGGTATGTGGTTTTGGATAGCTTTTCTTGATATACATAATATGCAAGAGTAACAAAAAGATTGTTTGAAAATTTGCCTTCATAAGAAAGAGACGGTTTTTGAATCAAGCTGAAGATTATTTACCGTTTAACTAATTTAAATCGTGAAACAACACACAGTTACCAAATTAATACTCAATTTTGAAACCTATCCACTGTAAAGAATGTGTTTTTTCATTACACACATTTCTAAGAGAAATCACAAGCAATCAAACATACGAATGCGATTACAATAGTCCGAGCAGATTGTGTACTTGTCAATCGTGTGGATGACGACTATATTGAGGTAATAATGGCGTATCACTAACGTACTTTTTGCGCCTCTGCTATAATAACTTTCTTTCCTGTCCGCTAATGTGTAAGGCTGATGGCAGACCTGACATGATGTGATTTTGCATATAAATATGCGTTTGTAAGCCACAGTCTTCTTGGTCTACATAGCTTAACGTTTAGCTACATAAATAATATGTAGAACCGAAATACATATAAGTAAAATTAAGATAAGGCTAAGTAGAGCTTAGTTTATGTTTATTGTTTATGTTTATTATTGCTTGAATTACGTAAAACCCAATTAAAAGGATGTAATTACCTATCTGCAGTGAATCTCAATAGAATTTTAAAACTGTTGTTTTTGTATGAATTACCTATTGATATCTTTAAGTGGGTACTTAATCCATAATTGCGAAATGTGAATACTTACATAAGTGCTATTAAACAATTGCAATTTTATTTGAAATCTAGTCATGCATAACATGGCTAGTCGGTTTATACCTTTATGTAATATAATTTACAACCGATCATTTCTCCCGGGGTATCTCACGTTTTTGTTGATTACATTTCTCTAATATTGCATTTAAAATGTATTGCATATTCTTTGATGCAAATAGACGGACTACAATCATACATATTACGATAAATAAATTACAAATCACGTCCACTAAATATGAAGAAGTCGGCGGCCGTTAGATGCACACAATAAATAGTTTCATAGATAATAACTGTATTCGGAATTAAATACAAATTGCATATTAGACATTAATGAAGGGAAATCTCACGAAATTAGCGAGGTTTTATGGTAACCAATAATATTGCACATGTATGCGAAGTCCTCTTATGTGCCGACTCTACAATGTAAGGTGAGGTAAAGTGATTGGCGATTGCACTTCATACTAAATAACTTAATACTAATTGTTTTTGTACCTACAATGAAGCTATTTTAGGTCATAACAGAACATCGTGTCAATATCAGGTAGACCTGTTTTTGTTTTGAAAATAATTAATCCATAAAAAAATTGGTTTTTACCAAACGGTCTGGAATGTATGATTTACATTTAAATATTTGTAGAATTAGATACAGACCATTGTAAAGTTTAGTCTGTAGGATGTGGTCACTGGTGATGAATAAATTTGAAGACTAAAAATAAGATCACACATTTCATGAGTCGGTTTCCGATGTAGAGAAACATGTAGATATTTAAGTACTATTCACTGTTATACTGTCGTTGGTTTATACTATACTACATACATATATACTATGTATAAGCTTCAGGGGTTGAGATAGATGGAAAAAACATGATAGACACATCTCACATTCGTTTCACAGATATAATATTATATTCTTAATGGGAATTAATCAGTTTTCTTTGATAACTAAAATAAAAATTTGATAAAAAATATATTACTATAGAGCATTTAGGTTTAGAGAGATATTTTTTTTCTAGTTTGAAGGTAGGTCATCTCAATATTCATACACGAATATGAATATTCTTTTTTCTACGTAACAATCGACTTTTAAATTAACATAAATTAATATAATTTAATCTTACCAAAAAATATAAAGGAGTTATTTAGTTAGTAAAAATCGTGGAATTTGCTACCCTTTCTCATTTAGTTTAACCTTGATCTCAGCTGGAGATATAATGAAATCAACAATTAATTATCCGCCCACTGAACCGTAGTAATTAGGTTAGTCAAGTTAGTTCAGAAAAAAACTAAAAATATGTAAAAACTGCATAAAAATATTGTTCCAAATACTTAAGTATATTTAACAAAATTACTATCATAATAATGGAAAGAACACATTGTTTAAAATGAAACGGTTTCCTTTTTAGTTATTTGCAAATAGGAAAATTTACATAGGTATACGTAATTTAAAAGTCACATTCGATTTCATAGCAATTATAAGTTTTATGATCAAATGGCATACTTAAAAATTAAAATTTATTTTTTACCATTGAATTGCATCATGCGATTTATGATTAAATGGTTATGTATAATTCCGTTTTGCTGTATGAGTATCTATAAATAATATTTATAAATAATATATTTTGAAAATTTTCAGTCAATTTTTATGTATAATTTTAACAATACATTAAATAACATAAACACGCAATATGCAAATGGACTAAACGCATTCTAGCTTGCACTATAATACAAAATTATACTTAAAGATATTAAAAATTAAAATATGTAAAGTGTGCTGTGTGTAGATATAGGTACCTACTAGGTATAGGTACACCATATTTTTTATCACTTTCTAATAAATTCTACATTTTATTTTACACAGAGCAATTTTATTTTAATTTTAATCTGTTGGTTAACTAATCTATGTCATTAATAATATTAAAATGTAATTAGCACAATCTAGAATAACTTATTTACTGTAGGGGTATTTGCTATATTACGTACGATAATAATTGTTTATGATAACATACTTTCATAACAAATAAGCGCTGCAACAATAAAAAATAGACAAACATACACGCTACGAATCTCGAATGCTACCCATCGAGTTAAGCTCATTTGTTACTGTTTAAAATGTTTTTTGTTTATAATAATCGCCGCTTTAATATGAGAAATGATATCCAATTTATTATTCCAATTTACGGCTCAAAACGTGTTTGAATAGACGTGTGATTTATGAGAGGGTGGCGCGTACATTATTACAAAATTAGTTTATCGAAAAATAACTGATTTCATTTGTTACCCTTTACGCTTTTTAGACTTGACGTTTCCCTTTTTGTACTGAATAGAGGGACTATTATTAAAATTTATAAATGTAATAATTTACCACTTGGTTTTGTTAATACGAACTTTTTATATGCAATTATCTTAGCAAATTCCTTAATATGAAATGAATGAAATGAAAATTCTTTATTGCTTATAAATAAATACAAATGCAAAAGCACACAACACATAATATAGAACAAGCAAAAGGCGGCCTTATCGCTAGGCAGCGATCTCTGCCAGGCAACCCTTAAAATATAGGAAAAACACAAAAGCAAAAAGTGGGTGAGCAAAAACAAGGCAATACGAATAAGGAAAACTAAATAAAATATTCTATTACACATATTACGTTATATTTAAATACACTATCTAAACATATATAAATAAAAATAAAAAATATATATATATAATATATATTATAAATATATATAATAAAAAATACATAAAAAATAAATAAATATCATGATAAAGTACATAAAATAAAATAATTACATAGTATAATATATTAATTATAATATAGGTATACTGTATATGTCATAATTATTATACGTACATATAGGTAATAGGTATAAATATAAACTGGACACATCTAGTTTAAGTAACACAATTATATAATTAACGAGACAGCTAAATTAGAACTAAGAAAGAGACATGAAATGATGTTTTACTAAAATTTTAAAAGAATTTAAGTTTTGGGCTCGTCTGACATTTATGGGAAGAGAATTCCACAATTGAACTGCACGAACAGCAAATGAGTTGTGGAAGAACTTAGTATTATGGGCCGGCATAAAAAGCAAGAGATTAGTGGAGGAGCGCAATGAGTTTACATATTTGAATTTCTCTCGAAGATAGCTTGGAGCTTTTGGATCAAACAACACACAGTACAGGAGATGAAGGACATGGGAGTTACGCCGCAGTCGGATAGGGAGCCATTGCAGCTTCTTTCGGTACTCAGAAACGTGATCATATTTTCTTAACCCAAATATAAATCGGATGCAGAGGTTTTGGAGTCTCTCAAGCCTATCCAACTGGGCTTCAGAAAGGTCAAGGTAGGTGACATCGGCGTAGTCGAGGTGGGATAGAAGAAGGGAATGAGCAAGCGCTAACTTTGTTGGAATGGGCAGAAGATTCCGTAGACGCCGCAAAGCACCTGCGGAAGCAAACAATTTCCTACTTACATTATTCAATTGAACATCCCAGGATAGTGTTTGATCGATGTATATGCCAAGATCTTTGACTTGTTTACTGTAGGGTATTAGAGTACCGCATAAACTGACCGGAGGAAGCGAAGCCCAGTCAACCTTCGCGATTACCGATGGGCTACCAACAATGATGACCTGCGTTTTTGATGGATTAACTTTCAAACCGAATTGGTTACTCCACTGTAGGACTGAACTCAGATCATTATTCATTGTTTGGATGGCATTCGGCAACTCAGCTAGGGATGACTGGGTATAGATTTGAACGTCGTCGGCATACATGTGGTAGAGAGAAGTTAAGGATTTTGAGATAGAATTGATGAAAATGGCGAAAAGGAGTGGAGACAAAACGCCACCTTGAGGAACTCCAGCTCGAATATCACACCATGACGAGGATACGTCATCACTGTGAATCCTTTGCTGACGTCCATATAAATAACTATGAAACCAATCAATACTAGTTGGAGATATGTTAAGGGAACGAAGCAGACTCACAAGGACATCGAAATCAACAGAGCTGAAAGCGTTACTAAAATCCAGCAACGTAAGCAATGTGAGCTGCTTGTTGTCCATGCCAAGTCTAATGTCATCAGTGACTTTAGTGAGAGCAGTAGTCGTACCATGACCTGGACGAAAACCGGACTGGAGAGGATTCAGCAAGTTATTTTTATTGAGAAAGGTGTTTAATTGGTGATGTACTAACTTTTCGAGGACTTTAGACAGGAATGGTAAAATGGAGATAGGACGGAAATCGGCAAAAGAGGAAGGGTTGCGTTTTTTCGGAAGAGGAATAATTTTAGCCTTTTTCCAAGAAGTGGGAAAGGTACCAGAGGAAACGGAATGGTTAAGAATATGGGTAATGACAGGAACAACTACATCGAGGATAGGAAGGATCATGCTACGACTTATGCAATCACTCCCGACGGCATTAGATGACAAAGACATAATATTCTTCTTAACATCACTACTAGAAAATTGATTAAGACAGAACGGAGGAAAATTAGGAGTTGGAATAGAGGAAAGAGTATTAAGAGTCGTAACTTTAGTAATGTTATCAAAGGGAGGAGTTTCAGCAAAATACTGATTAAGAAGTTCGATATTAAAATTTTTAAAATCTGTGTTAGGATCTTTAGAGCCAACTCCTAAGGTTTTTAAGAACTTCCAGACTTTAGCAGGGTCGCCGTTCTCGACCGACGAATGAATGTGGCGTCTTTGTGCATCTCTACAACATGTATTACAACGATTCCGAATCTTTGTGTACTTCTCCCTGTTCGCGTCGGTAATGTTCAGCTTCAGTTTAGTTTTAGCTTTAGACTTAAGATGTAAAAGTGACTTTAATTCATCAGTTAACCAAGGTGCAGGGAGGTGTTTGAGTTTAACAGGTCTCAATGGAGCATGCTTGTCATACAATTGTGTAACACGTGAGGTGAAGAGTTCAACCTTGGCATCGATATTGTGTTCAGAATAAACTACGGACCAGTCTATGTCTTGAGCATCACGACATAGTTGATCAACATCCATTCCAGCAAAGTTGCGTCGCAGGGAAATTTTGGATTTCAGTTTAGGAGGACGGATGTTGTAGGAAATATAGATAAGGTCGTGATGGGAAAAAGCATCGGCAGCAAATTGACCGTGCTTAAGGACGAGGTTAGGGGAGGAAACAATAATAAGGTCAAGGAGAGAGGGAGAGCAGTTAAGTAAATTATGGGTAGGATTTAAGGGAAGAAGGTGTAGGTTCGCTGACTCGACTGTAGAAAGGAGAGTCTTGGCTCGGGAATCATTTTTGATGATACAGGTATTAAAATCACCCATTATCAGGGAGTTTTCATAGATGGGAACATAATGATCGAGGATGGTTGAAAGGAGTGAAAGTAATTTATGGAAAGGGAAGGGCTATAAAAACACCAAGCAGGAGCTTAGAGTGATGCAAAGTAACCTCAATAATTAGATGCTCAGCAGCATCGGATGGCGGAGGCTGGGGGGACACGCTAATTATTTTGTAGGAGATTTGTGAGCTTAGATAGATCGCGACACCACCGCCAACTCTACCGATCCGATCGTTGCGTATTAGATTATAGCCAGGAAGGGAATAACAGGAGGAAGGAAGGCAGGGCTTGAGCCAAGACTCTGAGATAAGTATAGCGTGAATGTTGAGAGAATCAAAAGTTGTTAACAAATCGGGAAAGTGTGCAGGCACACTTTGCGCAAATTTTATAAAATTTAATACTTAACTTCCGCATCATAACTTTGGTATTTGCAAAATATAGAGTAGGTACCTACTTAATTTGTTGAAAATAAATGTTTGTTACTTTAGTCGATATGATTAATTCAATACCATATACTATGCTATCTTATCACTGAGTTCAATCATATTATGCTCAACCGAAATTTGAAAATTAATTTAAGAAAGTATTAATTTAACTTACTATTTTCGACACTTTTACATTATCTGCCAGTATCTCATCAGGCTCAAATATTAATTGACTAACTCAAAATTACTAATGACCAAAAACAATTTTCCAATTTACTTTTACCGGAGCTCGTTGAGAGCTTGAGATAAATCATTGTGGCGCTTCTTGATGCTTATTAGATGTAACTGTGATGGATCGATCGGAAGGACGGACGGACTGTAGCGATATGCGTAATACGGGTATATCATTTGGAAAGCTAGCTTGTTTAGATGTTGATAGTAATTATTTTTAACTTTTTAATTTAATTACCTGTATCTACGTTATTAATTATTTTATAGTCTTACCCCATTGGGTAAAATATCATTAAATATTTTATCTAAAAAGAAGTAGATAAATTATATAAATTATAGTGGTACGTCCAAATGTAGCTAATTAGCCACTACTTATTTCATTTGTCTCTTTATCACTCACGACAGTTTTATCATGCCATCTTATTTTGACGTCTAATCATGTGTGCGTGTGTGCAGTTTTTGAAGATCGAATGTTGTGTTATGTGACAATGATATTAGAAAAAATTGGTTGTCTAATTTGTTGAATTGAAGGCTTATAAATAATTAAAAGGTTACCTTATCAATTAGGTAACAACTATGAAACAATCTTAATTGTTTTTTTTTATTTTAATTATATGAAATATATGTAACTAGTACCTATGTCATTAACAATAATTGAACAATGTATAGTTCACCGGATATTATTTACAAATTAACAACACGAAAATCGATTTTAAAAATAATATAACCTTAACTCTCACTTATAACCTAAAACCTAAAGAAGATAAAGTCTTTATTTTTCCAAATTCTGTTTTGATTATACATTATAATTAATACTATCTCCAATCGAAGAACAAACAAATATTACAGTGAAATTGTTACTTTGTATAAATTAATTATTATGAATAGATATAACAATGCAAAACTCGTTAAAATTTATAGTGGTACCTACTAAATCTTTCACGCTCATAATAGGTTAATCGATCTTTCGAAACAATCGATAACTATCGAGTAATTTATTTTAACAAAGCCAGTTAAGCGTTTAACTCAAAATTTGCCGTAAAATGCGAAATTTAAATAAATACCGTGTGAATTTAATCGCTTCATTTGGTATTAGTTATATTTTTAATGGAGAAAATATTTTCTCATCGACTTTCTTTTGAAAGAAAAACTTATTTTACAAAAGTTTTGTCACTTTTACTTTTTTTTTAGTAAAATTTCCTTTGGCCTATTTTTTTTAAGATGAGGTTCAGTCTTTTGAGTAGCAAGTACCGAAAATCAAAATGTCATTTCTAGTTCTGTGTTCTTAGTACTTCGATAATAATTATAAGTACTAATATTAGACCACCCGAGTATGTATATCTACACTTAATTTTTTGCTTTCACCTTTACAAACGTCAGGAGTCACGACTCACGTTACACGAAGCGTTGCCAATTACCCGTGTTTATCGATCAAAGGGTAAATCATGAATAATCGATGTTTCATCTTGTTGGGGATATCGATTAATTATACGAATTGATAACCGCTGGGCGGGGCAACACTAACCTTACCCGTTTTAACTTTCATTCCGCCTCCACGAAGCCTCTTAACTCCTGGTCTTAAATGGTATCTGACGTTGTTAATTATAATTGCTGTTTTTATGTTATTATCAGTAAATATCCAAATTTAATTTAAAAGGAATGTAAGAATAAATCAATGTTTTAATAACCAAAAAAAATAATGGTTGTTAAGAATACGATTTATTATTTACTGCTTTGTGCGGTTACAATGTGCTTATATGGCAGATATGGCAGAATCAACGGTTTTCTGTGATTTAATGCAATGAGTATACTGATTGCTTCCTTAATTACAAACATTAAGCGAATTCGTAACATTAAATATCATCTTTTAACACACCCAGCGCTTATATCATAATATCTCTTCATGCTAAGACATTAGTTTTTGTATGAAATCTTACCCAACATACGTTTGACGTAATACAATGAAATAGCTCCCGCAAACAATAGCGAACTATTCTAAAAATAATGTTATAAAGTTTGCTTTCTTTAAAATTCACCATAAAATTCCTCTCCTAACATATTACAAAAACAAAATTGACGTTTCAGATACCACCTGTTTAATTATAAATCAAATAACCTCGGAGTTAATTAGAAGTCTTAGCTGCAGCCGCGCCTGTTTCACACGACCATCAAGATTTTAAAAAACATAAAATAGTTATTTTAGCTCAAAATTTATAATTAGATTTGGCGAACACACGCCTACGGCTTACCGGCGACCGTGCTCAAGGTGTGAGCTTTACGCTTACGCGCTTCTTATTTGTTTTTTATTGTACATTTGAATTGTATAAATGAAGGTTTAGTTTTAAAGTGTATCTCAATTCATTATCAATGATCCATACATTTTGATGAGGTAAGAATAAAAAGTAAATGAATGTTAAATACTTACATAAAATTTATCCTAAAGTAATTATTTTAGGGTTCATTTGAGTCTAACGGTTTATATGCAATAGATTTTAAATGATATTTTAAAATACTCAAATTTGGTGTAATCTTGTAAATTTGTTATTTAAAATTATTCATTTTTTTATTTGGGCACTATTTCTCAAATAAGTAATATATAAACGGAGAATTCTCATGACTTGTACCACATTCACACCGTAGCCAGAGGGCGGTTCCAGCAGATAACTTGGCCAGGATAAAAAACTTCATTTCAATAAAAATTAACTGCTTATTTATTTGTTTTATAAATTCCTAAATGTATACACATTCTGTTGTTATGAGTATAAATGAATTGGGTTTCTAAACTGTTCAAGAGTTTTAATAATTTTTAGTTTTATTTCAACCTTCAGGTACAACTTCCGAATAATTTATCATGCTCAAATAAAAGTATATAGAACCAATTCGAATCACAACTATTTCTCATTAAAATCGTTAGCTTAAAGCAACATTATAATTGAATTTTAGATTAATAACTCTTTTGAAATCAATCGAACCCACGCTCTTCCCACGAAGCTATGATGGGTAATTGAATTTCTTATTGGATTACATTTTAATTAGAAGTGATTATGTTATTAATGAGTGTCATAGATGTTGTATTGTCTATGTGATGGATAGAAGAATTGAACGGTGAGTTACTGGCCATACCGCGGGTCTGTCTGTGATTGATCACTGCCCTGCGGCGTTTGATGATCGCCGAAATTGCTTTGCAGGGCTGGATTTGAAACTGAGCTTTTAGGTTTTCTAAGACGATTGAAATTGGACTTCTGGATTAAAGTTTATTTGTGTGTGTGTGTAAATAATTATAATTTTGTTACATTGTATGCTTTTATTATATGTGTAGCTTTTTTTCAAATATAGAAGTGCAAATTATTAAAAATACTCTTTTGTAAAATGTATTCCTTTAAAAAGCTGTATTTTTAAACAACTGACTCTATACAACGGGATTATGTATTATAGTTATTCGTAAAATATGCAGATACTTACACGCTATGAGTCTCGTTACAGTCTATGTATAAATACGTTGCTGTGCTTTCTTAAAAAAAAAATATGACGACATATACACATTTTTCCATTAATCGAAATAACCATCACCGCGATAATACAGACAATATCAGCGATTTAATATGAAATTAAAATTTAATACTCCATATTTGTATGATATATCAAACAGAATGCGGCCCTGGCTGTTTCTCCCTTTAATTATCTACCATTTAGTGAGGACTCGAAAAGTTAATAGCTCCTCTTGATCACATTGAAATCAATGAAGTAGTTATGTAAATTAACAAATCGGATCAGCGGGGTTACATTAATCTTGTAATAACGCTCCAGTTTCTACTAATATATGCTATTAAATATTATGTAAATTTATAGGTTAGGTTGAGCGTTCACACACAAAAACGTTTGTGTCGATTTGGATGAAGTTAGTTATATGGAATTGTGGTTCAACAGCAACCTCATTTTATTTTTTGGAGCATTTCAGTTTCAAATGCTGTATTTTTATGTAGTTTAAATTGGTACGAAACTTACTATAAACTGTCATAGTATATTTTTAATTGTACTACGTTTTTTTTTTAATTTTGTCTCAGAAATATTAAAAAAGACAGACATTTCACTTCCATTAGACTTTTAAGTACAGGTATATGAGATATTGAAAGAATAATAATATCAACTTATAAGTGGTTTAAATAAAAGACACACAAAGCTTTAATTTTTTATTTCATACGGTTTAATGTATTTCATATAAAATAAAAACAAGACCATTTTTACACATAGTTTGTAATGTTTTACCATTTTGGAAACTCATGCGTTTCTTTGGTGCAAAAATATGAAACTCACAATAAATACATTGGCAAATCAATTTAAAATGAAATTATTACTACACAATATCAATGGTCCACAATACAATACAATTGTAATTATTCTAAACAAATACCATTGTCTATATCTCCCTTAGCACCTAATTATATACATCTATATTAAAACTAGAATAAATAACAGTAAGGCAAATAACTGGACGGATGAAGTAACTATATTAATTTTATTACAAAATAAAAACATCAATTTGTATACGATGTATTATTATTTGTATACAATTTGTATCGGTTTACACAGTCATAGCTCTATTAATTTCGAGGTATATAGTCAATTTATTACAAATAAGTAATTACAAAAAATAAATCCATAAACAATTAAGTTCTACTCAAAAACAATCAAACAAGTTTAAATACTGAAAAATAATTGGTCCCATTATTAGTATAGATAACACAAATGTAACGAATACAAAAATGTACAACATTTTACAACAAATAACCTATATTCTAAACTGTGTAAACCGACATGTGCGATCACCATATAAAATACAAAACAGCCCCAGATCACATGTATGCACCGAACGAACAAACAAAACCATTCGCTAATTGTACAAGGTTCAACTGATCATGTCAGTGTGGTGTCTCTGTCTAAGCATTTCGAGTCGTAGCTCATGTTCCCGGGCCGCCATTCGCAAGGCTGCAATGCTAGAACTCCTGCGTTCTACTTCTGGGGGATTTGGGGGGGATTCGCTGCCGGGGGATATGGGGGGAGAGACGGGGGGAGGTTCTGGGGAGTGACGAAGGGGAGCAGAGAGACCGGCTAGTAAGGAGTGGAAGGGGGGAGAGGATGTGTACATGGGAGCGCTGAATAGGGGAGGGCGAGAGAGGGGCGCGCTGAGGTACTGCGTGCCGAGCACTGGTGAGCCCGTGTAGCTGCTGAAAAAATAAGTTTATTAGACATTGTGATTTATAGTAAATTAATAATAATTAAAAGCTTTTAAAAGCTGAAGCTTTTGGCTTCTGAAGTAAATGCCATTGATTTATTTAGATTAGATAGAAATGACTTAAATTTAAAGATAAGTTTTTAAGCCAAAAATACTTTGCCTCAATATCCAATATGGATATTTATTTTAATTAAACTACAACATTCACCGTCACGATTTCATTAGTGAAATTAATGATTGATTGCTATCTCTAGCAATCTTTACATAATTATTAATATTTGAAAGCATTGATTTGTCTATATTAGATTAATTATATTCTCTACGCAATCATTTTGATATGTCCTACAATTTTCTCTATTATTTTCCATTTTTACTTACCGAAAAGACGCTAACGCATTGGCATCAAACGGTTTCCTGAAGCCAAAGCTGAGCTGCGAGAAGGGGTTAGGCATAGACGCGACCACAGAGGGCGGTGGGGCCGCTGCTCCCCCCAGGTACGGGTTGTAGGGGTGCGCTTGGGGCCCCACTTTCTCTTGTTTTCTCCATTTCGCGCGCCGGTTTTGAAACCAGACCTGTAAATGAGGGGAGAGAGGATTTAGTTGATATTGTTGTATCTTAGTTATTGTTGTATTTTTTAAATTCAGAATTTTTCTGTTGTTTGTCCGTTATTGGTTATTGTATGCAAAGTTGTGTTTAGAATAACAAATAATTAAGAATTCTTATTTACTCGCCTAAGATAAGAAATACTAAGACATAGTAAACTCTTATTAAATTTACAGTTTGAACAAGTTATAATAAACCAATTAAAAGAGCTAATCGGAGATTCTGGCATAACAATATTTTGAATCAAATTTATGGCAAATTTTTCTCTACCACCTACCAAACTTTACAATGTCCCTGCAATACACTTTGAGGCACATTGTCATTCAAACCACTTAAAAGTATTACGAGTTTTTATCCGTTTGATCCGGTTTAATTTCTTACTCATTCTGGCTGAATGTAGGAAGCAAAAACTACTGGAATTATTAAGCTTAATGAACGATCGGTAGAGCCCCCCGTTGATTGATTTTGCGATGCATTCGAGTTTAACAATCATTTACGGCCTACCGCCGTGTTTAAAATTCCAACTTCAGTTTTTGTTAAGTATTTAAATACAATTTATAATACCATCAATATCTGAACTAAAACACATAACAACTACATGTTCGTAATTTGTTCGTTCAAACGGTAACTTAACGGTAAGTAAATAATAATTCCAATATAGGTACTTTGTTATACTTCGATTAATGAATACGACTATTATCGATCTAAGTATAGTCAAATGCTATGTTTTCCATAATAAATGAATTGAAGCGTGTGTAGGTCACATAGCTTAATAGAAATGTAAATACAATAGAAATTATAACGCAACTTTTTGCTGAACTTTGAAGGTTACATTATAACCTCAAATATGCACTTGTACAGTAAATGCATCGTGCTAAGTACACTCCTGTTTAAAACATGAGTTTTGTTGTTGCAAAAAGCGCCAGACAACATGCCGTAATCATTATGTAAAATTTCATTTTATGGTGATTTAAATTAATTCACTTATGATAAATGTGCAAGTGTAAAAAATTCAGTACGTTTCTTTAAATGTCGACATAATTGATGCTATGTGGGGGAGCCGTGCGTTCGGCATTCTTGGGCTTTTGCTTTATATTGTACAAACTGATATTGTTCACTTAAGTAATAACAATGGGGTTTTAGGTTGTATCCTCACAGTATTTCCATCTATAAATTCTTGTTCAGGCTTGAAGAACTATAAAAAAATAAAAAAAGGATGAATTGGAACAGCTGTTCTTGTGTTTTGTGCTTAATAATACATCGACAGCATGAAATTCTTTACTAATTTATCGTGTACATTTGTACAGTAAGATATCAATTAGCTAGAGTTATCTAAAGTTAATAAAGAAACAACATCTTTGTTTATAAATGCAATTAAATTAATGTACCACACATTACATAATAAAAATAGCCCGTAATATCTGAAGTCATGGTCACCATCCGTCTATAGTTACGAATAGTTAGTTTTTCATGAGTCGGTGAATTTTAACGGCTCAATTTTGTACCGAGCATTTTTGAAATAAAGTCGCTTTTGGAACGCTGTTAATAACTTCATTATCGCGAACTGCGTAAGCACAGTATTACAATGTTATTTCCTACAGTAAGGAATCGCCTTTGATGTCGCGCGATGCCGCCGCCAGCGTAGGTACTTACACTGCCACACGAAAATACGCTAGGGTTGCAACAAATGGGAAATAAAACAATTGTGATTATTAATATTATGATGAAATCATTTATTCATATGTACATTCAAAATAATTGCAATTATTAAATCTGATGTAATTATTTGTTCATAAATATATAATTACAGATATTGCACTGCTAAATATTATTTACGTGGACACTTTATTTTTGGATGTTCTTAATTGTATATTATACCATTTAACTAAGTAATGCATTCGCATTGGGATGTACAATCTAATTAGAAAATAATGAGGACAACATATACATAGCTTTGATTTTAATTCAACAGATACAATTAATACAATCTTTCTGAAATATTGTTTCCTTCTGGGATTTCAATGTAGATTTACATCCGTAAACGCAACAGTTTTTGCGCGCCATAATGGAATATGTAAGTAACTATGTATAATAAAATTATTACACAAAAAATACGACTGCGTCGTCCTTTCGCGATAGTTAATGCAAACTCAGCGTGATTGCATTAAGCGGCTCGCGTCGCCCGACCCCCCGCCAGTTCCCCTCCGTTTCTCTGCACAAGTACATTCGTCGCCATACTGTAGGAAATATGGTAATACTGTGGCGTAAGTGTGTGTTGCGAATTAATTTCTCAAAATATCTAGCGTTTCTTTGAAATAATAACTGATTCTGAGCTGCTGTAATTGTTTCAATTAAAGTGTTTTAGCAGATCTTTAGTTTCGTTTGATGAGTGCCAATTAGTGCGAGTGATTTCTGTTCGTTGGAAACTAAAAAAGCGTTTACGAAGTTTACAAACGGTATGAAAGGTTTTTTCGACAAAAAAATTATGATTTCTATATTTTTTGTATTATCATTAGGTTTTGTTACGGGGCCGTATCGATGCTTGAAGTTAATAAATATTAATTTACAAAGAACGTAAATAAACTAGGCTAGAAGCAATTATCTAGTTTGTAGTTAGGTTCTTGTTTAATTTTTTTAATTTTAACAAAAAGTCTAAGTGAACAAGAGCATTTACTAACGCTTATTTTTTATTGAATAGAAGTCTACAAAGCATAGAAAATATACCTTCATAGCCGCATTTGTAACAGTAATGATAAAAACATTACGAGGGCGACATAAATTTATTACGCGTTATCAAATTTTAATGTTTCATTTTGTGTCCGTACAGCCTGCAGTACTATCTCCTTAATTTATTGCCGTGGATAGTGGACCAATTAGGTTTGGATTCAATACATATTTTTGAATTCTGTGTATTGAGACTGTTTTCATAGTAAACTTCATAGTTTTGATGATTATAAATGGTTTTCTTAAAAAAAAATAATGAACGGCTAATACACTTTGATCAATTATTATGAATTAATTTAAAAAAAGGTTATCAAAAACACAAATACATAGGAAATTAATAACTTTCGAAAATGAGGAGACTCCAAACCGGAATATCATCGAAGTATGGAATACCAACCAATATTTTTAGGTATAGAATAATGTATGAATATACCTTTATCTTGCTCTACATATAGATTGACAACAGTATCAGATGCTATAATGTATCAAAATTAGTTTAGGTACGTGAAGTAGATTTATAATTTATGTGTAACTATTATTTTTAGTAAGATTAAGTAAAGATATAATAGGAACATACAATATACCTAGAGTTAAAATAAAAAAATTTGGAAAATCCAAAAGTGCACGCCTCATAATTTTTTTTTAATAAATATTTATTAATTATTATTTTTGTTTATTTAATAACAATTAAACCACATCGAATCAGACCCTGAAAAATGAAAGGGTTCTATTCCTGAGCATACTCAAGCGTAAGAGAAAAAAAAAGACTCGATTAGTAAAGTATTTCGGTCGCTATCGTGTTAACAAGAAAAAGGATCCGCACATACAGACACACGGACGTCCAAGACAGAACTTTTTTAAACTGTTTTTTAACTAGTTTAAATAACAAAAATGACATCAAAAATATCATGAACGTTAAGAATAGTGTTTTTTCTTAATATGTGTGTGTATGTATTATCTTACAAGTGCAATGTATGATACATAAAGACATTTTAAGTTTGAAAAATCAGATGTTTTGCGCGAAGTGACAGTAGTACCCACCTCAACGCTTCGCTTATGAGGCGTGCAATTGATCTTTTTGTGAAGTCTGGTGTTCCCTTGTTTGGGGTATGTATTTAAGAAAATTAGGCGATCAGCCTTCGGTGTCTAGACCGAGATTTTTTAGTAGTATTTTTGTAGTGTCAAGTTAGATAATAAATCAAATATGTAGCGTTATTTAATAAATGTATTCAAATCAAACACAATTAATATGTTCAGAAATTGAATACGATTGCGAAAAAAACCGAGTTCCGCTGTTTGTAATAATATGGCGCTCTTATTAGAATAAATGTAATTAGTTTTTGCATTGATAAACGTAATTGCATAGTGTTTAATTGAAAAACTTATTGGAGCGTCAAATAATTTCCGTGAAAACAGTGTAGATCATAATAATTATATAGTTTTTATCTTTCCTAATGTCTACAGACATAATTAAGTCTGGAGGTCTGCCCTTCATTCGTTTTTCCAATATTTGAATAATTATATATTTAATTGTAACCTAGTGATTAAAAATATTAGTTATTTGGTATTGTGACAAAGATACGTTGATATTGAATGTTTATATTAAAATTTAAAGTATATATTTGTCACTTAATTAAAAAAAACAGTTTGTACCTAAAATCTACGAATATGGTATAAGATCAAATATGGTATATGGTATAATATTAGATCAAAGAGTGGAGGATTATAATGTAAACGGTCCTTTAGGTATGTGTTCAAGTTGTGAGAATTATATAAAAAAAGCCTTTTAAGGATTATAAAAATTTTCGGAAGAAGAAAGTCTTTAAGTTACTATGGAGATATATTCAAAGATCTTCTAAAGACAATGTTTCCAGTGCATACGTTATACGAATATCTACATATTGTAACAAGATGCATTTATTACCTGTATTCTTGCTTCTGTGAGACCGATCTTCATAGCCAGTTCTTCTCTGTAACAAAATGAATAGTATTATTCTTCATATTCAATATTCAAACGAGAAACAATTAACTGAAAACATTTTTAAGCTTTGTTATAAAACTTCTTTCAGTTCCAAATGTTGTAGGCAAATTGTAAATTATGCGCGTAATTTTTAATATGTATTAACATTGGAACTTGCCCAGAAAGTATTTTTGTTTGTTTGTTTGTTTGTTTGCCTATAATCTTTAACATAAGAGAAGCATAATTTAGCTAACATTATTACATACAAAAAAAGGCTTTAGAACAATAATTGTCTCAAGGCAAAAAGGAAAATACTAGAGTAATTTGAGATATAATACAGAAGATCAAGACAATCTCTTAGCCATAGCCCATAAGTAGGTAGTAAGTATTTCAATTTTCCTATATATTGTTGTATAGGAAATGCTTGAGAAGCCTTTTAAATATAAATACCTAATTATGTAGTTATTTAATTATTATCAGCCGCGTGCTTATGAGCAATTAAATAGCTTATTAAGATTATAATGAAAAATGTTTTTCTTATTCCCTTTTATATTAAATAAAAACAAGATTACGTCTAATTAAATTAACTATAATGATCGGTTGTTTTGCACTTTTTCTTATTTATATTTTATGTTTTTTATATACATAGGTACATATCCGTATATAGAGTATCAAAGAAAATGTAGCATGAAAAATAACTGATAGGATAATTGGTATCAAACGGACATCCTG
Source organism: Colias eurytheme (assembly GCF_061535395.1). Classification (NCBI taxonomy): domain Eukaryota; kingdom Metazoa; phylum Arthropoda; class Insecta; order Lepidoptera; family Pieridae; genus Colias; species Colias eurytheme. The sequence goes on along the minus strand of NC_142981.1, from coordinate 10,415,929 downwards.
TAATTGGTTTGATAGCTATCAACATCTGGCTAATTAAGTAATGAAATTAATGCTATGATAAGATATATTACCGTATTTATTTATATACCCAGGAAGTTTAGTACAAATTACCGTAATCTATCAATAATTAATCGAATTATCTTAATCTTGTTCAATTTACGCATTTCCGATATGACTTTACTATTGATAAAATATTGTGTTCTATCTTATCATGTTGGTTATGAAACAATAAGTAGCGGATGTTATTTATTATCTAGTTAAGGAAATGAGGATAAACAAAGGCTTTTGCAAATTGCTTTATCAGGGATTTGCGATGTGATAAATGTATTTTTAAATTTATAGTAAATATGAGGTAATCATATTAACTATGAATATCTATTAGATCCTGCGGTGAAAGATAAGGTTGATAGAAATAGAACAGCCATTTTATCTATGATATCATTTGGGAATCGAAATTAACTCTAGTATAATTGATCATTTAATATTTGTGATTTAGCTTAAATTTTGTGCATTTTATTATTACACGCTCTTATTAGTTATCTCTATAATATATTGTAGTTTAATATAGAAGTACCTTGAATGTAAACTAGCTTGTCAAGGATTCTTCGCAAACTCACCTCGTAAACACATCGGGATAATGCGTCCTGGAGAAAGCCTTTTCCAGCTCTTCCAATTGGAAGCTCGTGAAGGTAGTTCTGTATCTCCTCTGCTTGCGCTTTGGGGCGAAGTCGTCAGCGTCGTCACTGTCCGCGGAGCCCGGGGGCGGACGCTCTGACGGGGACTGGTCGGAGCGGTGTAACTCCGGCGTGGTTCTAGGAGAGTCGTCCTTTGTAAGCTCGGATATGCCCATGCTAGTGTACTTTTGGTACTCTTGTGCGTAGTAATCTGTGGAAGAGATTGTTAATTCTACTATAGGCAGTACAATGTTACAAAATGATTAGACGGAAGGAATGTATTCTGCGATATGAGTTGGTAGATTGATGCATTCTATATTTTTCTAACAGTGGTTTGAACGATCAGTAAATACTAAATATTAATATATAAGAGTAGTTTAATTTTGTCAAGATGAAGATTGTAGAGCACATTATATGGGTTGTGCGATCGATGTATTTTATATATTTCTTACTGATTGATTGATTGATTTATTTATTATTTATGTATTTATTGATTATTTATTTATTTATTGATTGGTGATATCACTGTTCTAAGAGTTGTTGTGTATTATGTTACTAAGAGTCGAATCAATGACATCCAGAAGTAACTATAACAGATGTGCATCCTAGACAATAAATATAGCACAATTTTTGAAGTAAAACTTCTTTACGCGCATTGTGACCAAAATTTCAAGGTCGCATCATAGCAATACCGTCACGTCATAAGTAATCCGACGATTTTGGTATCGTTGAATCTTGCGAAAGAAGTTTCACTTCTGGCACGTGTGCTCGTCACACACGCTCTTTTAGTAGATATCAAACCTATTTAAATGTTACATGAATGATGAAACCATGTTGGAATTTCAATTTAGATACCTTTTTTTTTTTTTAGTGGGGAAATCTTGCATAGATACCCACGGCCTCCAGGGAAGAAGGCCGTGGGTTATGTCGGATTCCTACCGACCAAAACCCCACTGTGTTAGATACCTACCTATATGATATCATATAATATTATGAATATACAATACGAAAATGATCAAGTCTATTTGTACCCGTAGTCCATACATTGTTTTCTTAAGACATTAATTAAGTGGTGTTCGTTTTTGTAGTCACAAACTGTATTACATTGTAACAGATAAAAAATATCAATTCCTTAACTTTGTAAAGCAATGACGTCTATCGTATCAGTATCGTGTTTAGCATCTATTATTCACAATGCAAATTCCGACCTCAGTTTCTCGTAATCAATCGACGTTTAATAAGTTAATGCTATTAACTTAATTACCGCTTGATTATAGTGTTGTCTTTAATTGGACCGTCATTACGGCTCCGAGAAAATAAGAAGAATGACAGACGTATGTGCTAGAATGTGCGTTAACGTATCCACGGCAAAAAGTGTTGCCATTTTCGATCGCTTTTTGTTGCCAGTTATAATAATTGAACGAAAATTAAAACTACTAACGAGTTATAAAGAAATAATTAAAATATCTCTTGGGAAGAGAAAAAAAGAACATCGTAAACAGATGGTTTAAAGAAGTTTGGAAAACCTAAGACCGGTCTGTTAAACTGTATATTTAAATTATTAAAGCTGCGAGCGGATGTCGTGAAATCTAATCTTATATATAAAAATGAATCGCAAAATGTGTTGGTAAGCGCATAACTCGAGAACGGCTGAACCGATTTCGATAGTTCTTTTTTTATTATATTCCTTGAAGTACGAGGATGGTTCTTATGTAGAGAAAACGTAAACATGTACCACGGGCGAAGCCGGGGCGGACCGCTAGTTACATATATTTTCGCCGAGTTATGAAGATCGCGTGTGATAATTTGACAAATTATTTAATTTAATTCGCAAATTGCTGATGCTTGCGGTGTGGGTGCAATTATGTAGATATATCAGGAATGCATCAGTGTTTACTTATTATAATATATTATTATTGTACACGAGGACCTAGTACAATAATAGCATATTAATAAGTGTGATAATATGAAGCTTATAAGAAAACTGTATTAATTATGCTAAATGTAAATAAAACCATTGTGATGTGTAAATAAATGTATCAACATTTTCTAGCTGCAGTTATAATAAACTAGATTTCCGCCCGCGGCTTCACCTGCGTTTTCAAAGGAAAGCCCGCATAGTTCCCGTATGATTTCCGGGATAAAACCTATCCTATGTGGTAATCCAAGTGACCCTCTATAAAGTATAAGTATGCTAAATTTAATTGCGTGAAAGAGTAACAAACATACACATACACATCCATCCTCACAAACTTTCGCATTTATAATATAAGTAGATATATCATAGATAGAGTGATAATTCTATTCAATGCTAACAATTATTATCTATATTTTGACAAAATGTGGTAATGAGGTAAGTAAATCTTCTGGGAAACATGAAGTTTATTAGGAACGTTCTTTGAACCGTATAAAATAATATTACGAGGCAGACCTTCTGGTTTTATAGAGTAGCAATGTTATAAATATAAGGTCTGAGGAATATTCCACTTGTTAAGAATTAATTGCAGAAAACTTGCTCAATACTAGAAATTTTAAGGTATCAGTTATGTAATTACATTCGTATTAATCGAAATTACTATTCACTAATTAAAGCAATAAATAATAATTTGCATAATTTGTGCGAGTCAAGTGTTTGATTGTAATTACAATATAATTCTCAAGAGTCACGAGAACGGAAGGATGTTTACGTAACACCTGATAATAATGGATATAATTTGATAATTATTTATTGGTAATTCGATGATAATTCCATTATCAGTTGTAAATAGATCAATTTTACCTCAAGCTATTATAGTACGGAAATGATAACCCCCCGAGTATTTATTATTTAGTATTTATATATCAAGTTTTATCTTTTGTTGATATGCTTTGGCTGTGTTAGATTAGAAAATAGTAGAATAAGTAATCCTGCCATACTATAATCCATACTAATATTATAAATGCGAAAGTAACTCTGTCTGTCTGTCTGTTACTCAATCACGCCTAAACTAATGAACCAATTTGCATGAAATTTGGTATGGAGATATTTTAATACCCGAGAAAGGACATAGGCTACTTTTTACTCCGGGACATAGGATAGGTTTTATCCCGGAAATCCCACGGTTTTTCTTTGACTGCGCAGGCGAAGCCGGGGGCGGAAAGCAAGTAATAATATACGTTATGGTTTAACCTTAAAACCCATACAGTCAAAAGGACAATTATATTGCACATCATGATTCGTAATTGAATAAATTAGTAAAACCACAAAGCGAGTAACGCAGAAATACGGGAAGGAAAATTTTAATGCAGAGGTTCCAGAACCTTAACTTAACCGATTATTAAGTATTAACTATTAATAATATCTATTGTTATAAAAATTGTCATCCAATACCTTTTCTGTAATATATTTATTTATTTATTTATTTATTCTTTATTGTACATAATATACCAAACATAAATAAGCTATTCTAAGATACAATGAAAACACACGGCACATACGTACTAAAAGGCGGCCTTATTGCTTAAAAGCAATCTCTTCCAGGCAACCCTGATTGGTAAGGAATGTATGCTAGAACGCGACTTGGCGCAAATTCAATTAATAAATTAAGCATTAAAATATAATTAATAAAAACAATATATACAATAATAACAATAAAAATAAAATAAAATAAGTATATAAATATAGTTACATTAATATATATTTTGTAAGTACATTAAACTAACTACTTATTATAACATTTATAAACAAGCAAAGTAAATAATATAGCCATCAAGTCTTAATAATTATAATATCAAACGTGAGATGACAGTGGGAATAAACATACATACTTATATGTACCTATTATGTACAAATGAAAAATCCATATTATATTGTTCATTCCATATTGATTGATCATGTCGATTGCAATGTTGATAAAATCTTTAAATATGACACATATCAGTATGTAATTTTTGCACAATTTTTCCTCATAAAAATATGTCGTTTCGCAATTTGTTTGTTTTCCTTCTCATATTTAATTGAAAATTATGTACTGTCGGGGATTCCTCAAAACTGTGTGACTAAGATTTACAACATCATAACAAATAAGTTTACTGAATCATCGATATACTTGTGAGTAATGAACATCTATATTTAAAACCAATTGTGTTTTATCAATTATTTACATTTGCATTCTGAAACGAATTGTTAATTAAATAAACTCTCTATTACAAAATGGATATTATCAGCAATTTTACAAGGTAGGTACGCAAAAATGTTTTGCAGATATCTTATCATTTATCACATTGTCAATTTCCTGTTTCCTTTTGTTAATATTGATAACGAATTGCAGCTAAAGTAATTTATGTTATTTTATGATTTTTATCAAGAATCGGTAATCCGCTCATTCATTTTTTAATCGACAGAATTTATGACATGAAAAATCGTTTTATCAAATTTTATTCATATAGGCTAAGATCCCACATCAGGATTAGTGCGTTCATAGTTTTTTGCTGAAACCAAAATTTTATGCATTGCGGCCAAATTCTCCTAATTATAAATATACATAAAATTTTGGATTTAGCAAAAAAAATATGAACGCACTAATCCTGCTGTGGGCTCTTGTACTAATACTCATTCGCAAAATATTATTAATGTGATAAGAATGCAAACCATAAACATAATATTATTAAGGAGTTAATTCATCAACTAGAATTTTATTTGTGACGCTTAAATTGCAGCATGCTGTTTGGTTCAGTTTTTAAAGGTCGCCAGATAAAATCGTGAGATCTCAATCAATATCATCATTGAATCTACATATTTGTTTCAAATATAGAAACGAAATATATATATTCAAGAACGATTATAGTCGGCCGCAAGATCATCTTTTTTGTATAAATTTTTACTGTTCTTCATAATTACCTATTAGTTAGGTAGGCTTTCCTTCCGCGGCTTCGCCCGCTTTTTCAAAAAAAAAAAAAACGCGCGTAGTTCCCGTTCCCGTGGGATTTCCAGGATAAAACCTTATATCTTATGATAAGATCTTATGTGTAAATCCAAAATAGCTATATAAGTGCTAAATTTCACTGTAATTACTAATTAGTTCGGTAGTATTTACGTGAAAGAGTAAGAAACATACATACAGACATACATAAGACATTCTCAACAATAAAATAAAACCTCAATGTTACACGAGCTAACGTATAAAAAATTGTTTCCAATTAAATTATAAATTCTCGAAACAATTACGTCTACAATTATGCATTATTTGTATAAAATGATTATTTCATTAAACAATTACACTTGGAGTTATGACCTATGATATGACATTTTGTATTCTCATATATAAATGAGTTTTACTTTGTTGCGCCACCATAATTTAAGGGTTTAATAAACCATAATAAAATCTTTATTACCCATGATTGCAGCTCAACTTGATTACCTACTTATATAATTCTCCGATGCAGAATGTAATGTAATTGAAATTATGTTAAATTAAAAATCGAGATCGGCAAAGGTTTTATTAAAAGAGTATAAACCTTATTTAAAAAATCAATTTGTTTCTAATTATTCTGTACTTACTTTATAAAATATGTAAAGTCTACTAGTATATAAGTTAACTAAACAATACTGGCTAAGTCTGGAGAGGAAGGCGTCGATCGTCTCTAGCACAGGTATGTTCCTAGTTGAGGCGATCGTCGTGTCTAATTTGTTTTGTATTTATGTATTGTTTCGAAATAAACGATTTTTATTTATTTATTTTATTTATATAATAAAATACACGTGCATTGGAAGGTCAAATAAAGAATAAAGTTGAATTGTTATCTCTTATTTGTGACATAAAATTCATATAAAATTGTGTTTATTGATAAATTCGATCAATTGTTTTTTGATTTGTTGCAGGGATCGAATTATTATATAGATATTACGATAATAATATATATATATGTTGCACTTCTAGCTAAACTTATTAAAAAAGGGTGAACTTAGACCGTTAATCACAAATGAGCCGCTGTATTACAACGATTGAAATTATTAACAAATAGCAATAATTTACATCGTAAATTATGCCTTAATAACATGGCAACTTATCTCGACCTAAGACATCTACTCTTACAAACATAATATTCAATTTTATAATTTCCTGTGTGTCGTAAGTTGTAGTAATAAAGTTCAAATTTCAACAATTGTTTCGTTTCGTATTTGCAAAAATAAGTTTGTTAATGTTAGCCATAAAACAAAAGGAATGATACGTGGAAGTTAATTACGTTCAGAAATGTAATTAGGTCTAATCAAATAACGTAATCTCTTTTTGTGCTTTTATCGTGTTAAAATTATTTTTTTATGTATGTTACTTTTTAATGGAAGCTCCTGTGAGAGTGAATGCTTAGAACGTAGTGAATTACTAAAAAGTAGCTTTATTAGCAAGATTCAATAAATCTATTGTTTGAAATGACAGCAACAAGCAAACAATTTTTCTGCATTATGATTAATTTAAACACACTTCCATTGTTATGGCATATTGAATGTATTGAGTTTTATAAGTATAAAAAGCACTCATTAATTCAACTGTATTATTATTGGAATGCCACTTTCCTTAATACCTACATGCCATTTTCAATAATATTATAATCAATACATCTTAGATACAATCATCGTATAAGAAATATTTTAATTCGTTTATTAAACACAACAAAGATTAACTTAAACAGATAGGTGTAATTAGGGCTGCAAAAATTTCCACAATGCAATTATAGATCATGTGAACGATAAGTTAATTTACGCATTGTAATATAAAAATAAAAGTCGCCAACCCTAACATAGGTACCGCAGGCTCTAGTCACGACTGACGTCGCATTTTTAATAAAATTACCCTATAAATTATTGCGTGTGCCTCGACATGAATGTTACTGTTTATTGACAGCACAATCAAGACTGTCTTAAGTTGTAATGTATAAATAGAATAATTACGTGCTAAGTGACCGGCGACAATAGAAACGTCGCGCTATCAATATATATCTGCAATATATAAATAACCCCATCAAAATTAACGGAGTCAATAATAATTACCATAAATTACAGCTATGACCGGTAATGTCGAGATAATGATGATAAGTTATAACATTCACAACACAATGAAATATAAGCATCGGATATAAAATTATGCGCATTGCATTCTAATTTGAAAGGAAAATTAATTCCAACGCGCGTCGTCGCATAAAATTGGAAAAATAACTGAATGGCATATTGTATATATATACATGGCTGCGGCGTTGGCCGGTTGATTTTATCTTCGACACTTATATGCGGGTATTGATCGAAATTTCTACGAATTTTATTAAATCATAATCAATGTTTCATTTTCGTTAACCTTGCTATAGCTTTTCCTAGAAAAGCAATCAACTCGCTGAATGTTTTAAATTTACATTAATTATTTATTTGTGGCGCAATTTTTATCAATCGCCAATGTGATAATTATTATCTAATGTTGGTACCAAAGAAAGTAATACATACTAATAATTTTACAAACTTTTTAAATGCAGAAAGTAATATTCTGGACTCTGGTAATAAATTAAAATTTTTATGTTTATTTAATTCTTTACGCTGTAGTGCGTTAACGGAAATTACATTATTCAACAGGATCCACAAAGTGGTAATAAATAAATCAAAAAATGAATTGATTAATAATTTCTTTTGCTATTTTATTGAAATGAAAAGTATTAAACAAATAGAGAATACGTTTACGAGTTCCTTTTTTTTATTCTTTATTAAACGAGCTTAATCACAAAATGAATCTTCATGTTTTGTGTAATGTTCATTGCTATTTATGTTTGGGCACAGGTAAGGGTCAGTGTTGAATGAAAAATGAACAATTTTATGTCGTAAAATAGTATTTTATGTGTATTAATTTTTAAGTCAACAAATAATCTTATAAAATAACGTTGCCTCACAAAATAAACACAAGTATTATAAGAATTACGAAGCAATATCCTTTATCATGTCAACGCGTATAAAAATGGCCATATCGCAATGTAAACAAACGTTAAATAATTATAAAAATATAATGTCCATAATGTGATGCGAATTGCGAACTATGACGCAGACATTTACGTGTTTCCAGTCAATAAAAAGAAGTCTCCCATACAAGAAGCAGCATTAATAGCAATTAATTTCTCAAACGCATATTCCGAACGGTTTCACATCTACTCGCGTTCCGGTTTCGTGCTAATGAACAATTATACAAACTATTATTTATATTTACACCGGCCGCGGCCGCGGTACGATCGATATTAGCAATTTTAAACAGACATTATATACACTCTCTCACGGATGCTACAACTACTGATAATTGTTAGCGCTGACAAGAAAAATAGGTGTCATTTTCTTAACGGTTCTCTTTATTGATGCAAAAACTTAATGCAAAGATGATCGTGCGTTTATTTCAATCTTCGTCTAATAACTAATTGTTATATGAGTTCTTGTGATATTGTAACGCAATGCGGTCGTTAACTTAATAAAAACTGCAAACTGCATTATACATTATTGTAATTCAATTGTTGTTTCTATTGACAATGTTGCTAATTGGTTATTTTTTTCCTTATTTGGAGTCACTCCACATTAAAGTGCGACAGCCTTTCCCTATACGTACTGTGTAACTTAAGAATTTACGAATTCACAAACAGGGATAAATATTAAATATTTACATATTATATTTGTTATTAGATAAAATAGAAATACTATTTGTTTACTGTACACAAAACTAATAATGTATAATGTAACTTCTAAGATGTTTTAATCACAAGCTAACTCTTTGTTATGCACACTCAATTTCACTCTATCTGATTCACACACACCTGACACTTCACATTACAAGACACCCCTCGGACTTTTTACTCCTCACTATATTACCATAAAACGAAGTTAAATACAATCGAAGTTACAAATCACACGCTACACTTGGCATTAGTATTTTTTCTATTACACTTTTTGTATTAATAATGAATTAATGAACGTTTTCTATCAGACAAATGACTCATATCTTATCAAAAGTATCTGAGATACTATGTATTAAATATCATCGTGATTTGGCACTTTTTTTGCAAAAAAAATTATCAGTAGGACTTTATAGCGATATGAAAACCCATAAATTACAACACATTTCAACATACTTTCTGTTATCAATTATGCGGCAATTTTTGGTCAATACAAACAAACAAATTCTTCAGCTTCAGCCATATTTTGTATATTATTACTTATAATATGATATATAAGTATGACATAATAATAAGTAAATATTTGTTTTACTTTTTACAAACAAATTAATCAAACAGTTCCAAACAAAACATCCCACATGCACAATTGCCTAAAAAAACTCATATTTACCCCCAGTAGCTGTATTTTGAAAAGAAAAACATTTCAAATCGAATACAACCGTTGCAGCCAACGGTTGAGCAATTAAAGTTAGTATAGCCGGCCCTTTCACTCGATTCGCAAGTACGAATTAGCAACGTGCGTCGGAGTGCGGGCGATAATTGCGTCCGACGCATGCGCACTGCGCACTGCGTACACATACAATTATAGTGTAAATGCAGCTTACGCGCGGAAGTTGTTAGAGATTCGAGCTATTTTAATGTTTCCTAACAATCTGTTCAAGGGTTCGGCTTACTAGAACCATTTTACCCTCATTTGGCTAGACTAGATCACAAGGTAATACGCTAAAAAGCTAGAAAGTCATTATGGGCTATAGTTAGGTTGAGCGTATTGTGTATTTTGAGAAGAAACAAATTCTATATATTATAAGTTAATACGATTCGTTCATGTATATATGACCTTCCTTTGTTTTTATTTGTGTGGTTATTGGATGATGTTTTTAAGCATGTATGAATTATTTTAAAATTAAAACTAGCCAAACAAGTCACATTTTGAACTTATTATAAAAATCACTGAATTATACATGTACCTACTTAGTACTTACCTAAAAATATAAATAAAGATTTTTATATATTTTCACTGAGTACAAGAGAACTCTATTCACTCTCTGCTAATTCATAATAATTATAGTTATGAGATTGATTATCATATTAAATTAGCTAAATTTTATTAGTCGGTGATCTAAATGTGCCAAATTTTATATTAAGTATAGTTTTGTCGAAAAAGAGCCCGCAAAAAGATAACAGCCCGCCTAATTTGAACTTATAATATTGGTATTTTGCAAGTACGCTAAGCTAGAGCTATTAGAATAATATTATGGAAAACCGATTCACGTTACCCTTGATTTAGAAAAGTAATAATATTATAATATTATTAATTGCCTGGTTTTATCGAATGTCGTTGAACAAGCGCTACCGTCCTTTTTGTGTCAGCTTAACTACCGACTCGGCTATCCATGTGAATGTTCATTTATTTATTTTAATTTAATGCAAGTACCTAACTAACTAATTAATCTACTTAGTACGACGTAAGTATGACATCAGGGAGGAAATCGACAGTAATTAGTTTATTTAATTTGCAATTAATGAACACAATTAGGTACTTCGTCATTTCCTTTTATTTATATAACTATTATTGGAATTTAATTTATGGGAAGATGAGTAAGGATACGTTGGTTGAAGTTGTTTTTCGGATTCATATTATATTTTAACAGGGTCATAGTGTTTTATTAAATTTAATATTTTTGTACGAATTTTTTGCCCCACTCATAATGCGTAGCAATAGAGATTGCTCTATAATCGAAAAATTTGTAAATATGAGAATAAATATATGTAATATTATATTGTTACATGGATTATTATAATTAATCCTGTTATATAGGGTGTCCCAACAAGAACGCAAGATTTAAATTTGGCGCCATTCGAAGTGTTATTGTTTGACATTTAAACAAGTGTTATTTTTTTTAGTAGAAGGTATAAGGTTATTAAAAATGAAACGCTAAACGAAGGATCAACGCATTCTCATTGTAAAATTTGTGTTTTACCAAAATGGTGAAAGTTTTGCGGCTACAGTACGCAAATTGCGATCAAGGAAATTGCGATCAGTAAAGAGATTAATGGAAAAATTTGCTGAAACTGGGTCTGTTAGTGATGTAAAGACAACAACGCGCCTTCGACCAGGTCGATCAACCGAAAATATCGCAGCTGTACGTGATGATGTCGCTCAAACTCCATCCATATCAATTCAACACCGAGCTCAAAAAATTGGTGTTTCCGAATCCACTATGACGCGAATTTTGACGAAAGATATGCATCTTGCATGCAGGAGGGGATGTACGGTTTCAACAAGACGGCGCCACATGTCATACAGCCAGAGAAACAATACAATTGCTGCATCAGTCATTTCCCAGTCGTGTTATTTCACGCTTTGGGGACCATAATTGGTCACCTAGATCATGCGCTTTAGGGTTTTTTTTTAAATCGATGGTTTATGCGACTAAGCCGACGACGACTCAAGCCTTAAACGACGAAATTGGACGCTGCATTAATGAAATACCGCAGCATTTATGTAAAACGGTCATTGAAAATTTCATTAAAAGATCGCGTATGTGCCAGCAAAGCCGCGGCGGCCATCTCCCTGATGTGTTGTTCCACACATAACCTCATCTTGTCTACTTTACGATATAATATAGTTTTCACGATTTTTTTTAAATATCTGCGTTTTATGTCAAATTTAAATCTTGCGTTCTTGTTGGGACACCCTATATATTACTGAATATATTTATTGGCCACTGTTGTTGATTCATAATGTGGATAGATAGATAAATAATGAATTAAAAACTGAAATGGTTGCTCTTTAGAAGTAAATGTCAATCGTCAATCACTATAAGCTTCTAGCTATCTATACTTAGAATAAGTAAGTATCTTACTTAGGTTCAGTAGTTCCTTAGATCAACAAGCACTAAATTGATTAATGATATTGGTAGTTAAGTAAAGGTCTGGTTTGGATAAGATAAAGTACATATAAACTTTACGGTACAAACTAATTGCTTATGTTAACAAGCTAATGTAAACCGGGGTTAAGTAAATAAGTTGTGATTATTTTATTTATAGCCTTGGGTTTTATTATTTGATGACTGGAATTAGTTTTACCGTCTTGGTCTACTGTTAAACTTTTATAATCACGTAGTGTTACATAATAAAGTGTCAATTAATTTATTCCTCTATTAATATAGGTACTTATAACTATGTAAATTTTAAAGTATTTTAAACAGTCACTTTCTATACTTCAGGAATTACATAGCTTGGAACATGATTTTTTAAATAACTTTCAGAAAAATAAAGTTTATTGTATTGTGACGTACCTGCGTATTTCCAAACTATACATAGCCAGAACGCAACCATAGGAAACTGCTCGTGTATACTTTGTAATGCTGTTTTTAAGTTTGTTATTACAAAATATACACGACTTTTGCGTACTGATCGTGTATACTTTGTAACGCGGATGCTTGCTTCTTCGTTCCAAACTATACACGATCAGTACGCAAAATATAACTAAATATACCTACTACACCACTTACGCTTGAGCGAAATAATAAATATATAGGCAATCAAAGACTTGTACAGCTATATCTATCTACTTTTATTCTTCTTGATTGATTCAGTAAAATATGGAATAAAAATATTATTAGGTGAGCTTACTTAAAAATAAATAGGTAACAGATATAAGGGTTAGGTTGGGTTAGGTTAGGTTCGTGTTTTTTTATAACTACACAAATATAGGAGCCCCGCGAAGCTGCTTCGCAACCGTCTTCTTCTGGACTTATTAGATTCTTTCATTTTAGCACTATTGTCAATTGTAAGTCGTGCAGTAGGTATATACGAAGACACAAGCATCCTCGATACAAAAAATATACGATCAGTACGTAACAATACATACACAATACACATGCATTTTAATAATAGATTTCAAAACAGCAATACAATAATATAAGCGCGAGCAATTTAAAGACGCCGCGCTTACTCCGAAACATACACGATTAGTCCGCATGCGTACTGGCGCTGTATATTTTGGAGCGCTATTCTTACTTACTTCACTACAAAGTATACGCGAGTATTTGCGTACTGCTGTTGTATATATTGGAAGAACTTTGTAAAAAGTTATTTCCAAACTATACGTGATTAGTTTCACACCATTGCGTACTGGCCTTGTATAGTTTGGAAAGACGCGACGTACCTACGAATGAAAATGTACCTAAAATTATAGTATCACTGTTTCGATAAAAATATTGAAAATCTAAATTATGCTTCTTTTGTTTTATGCAATCTATAAAAAGTTGCTCACGATTTGTCATTCGGATTTAATGTGACGGTTTGTTTTGATTAAGTTCAATTAAAGCGTAGGGTTAAGCGGATTACGGCGCACGAAAGGAGATGCAAGTAACAAGCGTCTTAATTCGCTACATCTACTGTGTTTATAGTATTAAATGCTTAATGCACCGGATATTAAATTTATTATTGATTATGTTATGGACCATAAAATTTTAATATGCTTTTTAATTATTTATAACCACATTTCCTACTTTTCGATATGTAGTGAGGATATTTTATAAGGGATAATTAAAAATAAAATTTTATTTGAATACCTATAGTCACATTTAATTAATACAATTTAAGATAAGTCGTAATTAAAAATTCTATACGCAAATACCTTTGCTGAATTGCGCATGCTTCTATTTGTTCCAGAATTCAACACAAAAAGTGAAAAATGTATTGTACAGCTTTTAAAACTTCGTGGAAGCTCATAACTTAACCGTAAACATTAAAATATTATCGTGCCTTTAACTACTCTTTGATAATTCCATAAAATTAAATCATTTAAGACCAAAGAAAAAAAGTCACTTGGCCTCACATATTTTATAGTAACAGTAATACCGAGCATGTTTATTAAATTACCTTTTAATGTAACTTAATTGAAAGCAAGCAAGTAATTTGCTAGCCTTCGGGCCAACTATTCAACATAGAGTAAGAACGGAACAGAACCGGCAGGATTCTTGATAAATACCCATAAAATAACTATTGATATTAGTACCTTTATGTTACGAATTAACGGTTGATGAAAATTATAGGCGAATGTCGTAATTAAATATCACACAAATAATGAATATCGTAAATGAATGGACATTAAATATGAAATTAATTAATGCGTTGAACTTTAAATGTGAATGGGCAACGTTGAATTGAATATATTTACGAAAGGACAATTTCTTTAGATTCTAGACTAGTAGCATGGAACTGCAGATTGAGGGGTAAATAAATTTAACAAATATCGTTATTTTATATTTTATCGCATTCTTATAAGGCCATGTCATTATCTAGTTGTTAACTTACTTAAAGGCAGCCCTAAACCAGCATCTGCTGGGCGGGACACGCGGTAGAGCCGTAACCGTTCCCACAGTTCCGTCCAAAACAGAGTGGTGTTTTAGTCGGTAGAAATCCGACATAACCACGGTTCCATCCCCGGAAGCCGGGGGTATCTAAGAAGATTTCCCCTCTATAAAAAAAGCCCTAAACCAAAATAAAGGTATGTGAAGGTACTCCTTTTAACATGTTATTGCCCGTGGGATTCCTTTCAAAACCTGTCCAGCCCTTTCAGAGATTACGCGGAACAAACCGATAGACAGAAAAAATGTTTTTTTGTTATGGATACCGAAATGACAGACGAATATATTTTGAATCATTTCTACCATTAGGTATATAGGAGTAATAATTAGTCATAAACTATTTTTAGTATTAAATTCAATTGGAATAATATAAAACTAAACGGTTTCACAAGCATATTAATGATTGATTAATTAATCTATGATAATTGTATTTTTGTCGTTTAAAAATAGACTTTATCTAGATTTTTTACTCTGCCATATGCTTAAAATTAAAAAAAAAGCTAATAACTTTTTTCTAGAACATTTTGATAAGGAAATACCGTTTCGATGTCGGAATGCCTTACAACCAAGTGTCTCTATGCATGCGACTATATTTTTACTTGAAAGAAATATCGCAGAAAAAAAAATCTGAAAATATCGGGGCGTAGGTATGGCTGATTTTGTAAAAATAAAGATTTTGTAAAATATAAAATTTCGTGGTACTGAAAACGTGTGAAAATTCTGTTGAAATATGTATATGTCTCAATGATAAACGGTAATCTTCATAGAACATCAACAAATACATAGAACAATTCAACTTGAAATTAAACGATTTTCCGTGCAGACTCTACCCACGAAGCTAGCTTAGCATTCAAAACGAATGAATTGTGTAAAAAGAAAAAAATAGATCGCGTTTTAAATTGTCTTTAATTAGTCTACTTTGTCACAGATTACGCAATTGTATCGCTGACAGATGGAAAGATTTACAACTCAATTAAATTTGGTTCAATTAAACCCCATTGCGGTATTGCACAGCGCTGTTATTAATCATTAAATTAATAAACATTTTATAAGGTATTGTCCCGGTAATTTATGGGCGACATTTAAGCGAACTGCATGATTGCTAGCCTTATTCATTACTCTTTTAGCCAGCGGCACAGTGGCCAATGTTAACAACTGTGTGTTCATATACCTTAACCTGACACTAAGTGTGGGTGTAAGTGCGTAGCGTAAGAGCTGGGGAAGTGCTTTTAAGTGTGTTTTATTTGCGACAATTTTATACATAGGTACATTTTTATAATTATCACAAATATGTGCTGTAATTATAATATGTGAGTGGTTTGTTGAAGTACATTGGTTTTGTGCATTGTACAAGCGATTTTTCTTATAATAATAATCAATAAAAATATGTATAATTAAAAGAAAACTATATTAATGACATAAATAACTCATTGAATACTTAACTCAAACTAAACTTTAATATAAATTGAAATACTTTTTTTTACAAAGCGACACAATATGTATATAATTAACACACATAAATTTTCAACTGATTACATCAATTGCGAAAGTCATGCGAGAATGCAGGCAATTCTTATTTATCACGAAAAAACAATTAAAACATCATTATTACATACCCCACTCTAACAATAAAGCAATAAAGATTTATCGGCTCTTATTCTAGTACCTACTTGAGGCATTACCGCGAAGTAGTTTATTTAATTAAACTAAGACAGCAATCAACGTGCCTTCCCAGCCAACGTACGAGGAACTCGACATCTGTCTTCTGCTGAATAGACTCCGGTACACGCGATACGGAGACGTGTAAAAATGCTTGTTATTGAGTATTCAGAGACTGTAATACGATAAAGTTTTGTTCCATTACGTTGTTAAAATACACCCTGTATAAAAAGTGTTTTTAAATCTGGTATAAATAGGATTATAGTCGGTTTCGAAGATATAAATATGTATGTCTACTTGCACCTGTATAATTTGAAAATCATAATTGCTGGTTACGTTAACCGCTTAAGTGATTACAAAATGTCACATAAATTATGCGTCAAAATGCACTTCCCTTTGATTTTGCATAATTAGGTGCATGCAAAGTTGTATAATGATCGACACACCCTTTCAATGTTGTAAAACGGCAAGTGACAAAATATGACCTGAAATGACAACAATTAGGGATATCTGCGCGTGCAAATGATGATCTTGAGAAAGAAACATAAAATTACGAAGACAAAGTTACAATACCAGTACAAAAATAACAAATTGAAGAAAAAAATACTGCAGAAAAAGTGATCTATTTTTTGGTCGTATTATAATGCCTTATTCGTATTACGCGTTTTAATATTAATACGGACACGAGCGCAAAATTGAACTGGAGTTATAAGGAATATTACGCCTCATATATTTTTTACCCGATCCCTCATATTATAACTGAACAATTCCGAACTGTCATTACCAATGTCGTTTATAGAGATGTTCATTTCTATTTCTTTCTTGTGGATATTGTTTTTGCGCAATGATCATTAGATGCCGCGTTTAGTGAAGATACTTATTTTCTTTTGTGCGACGTTCTTTTATAATGAAGTGATATTGACGAGGGATAGGATAGGAAAATACTAGACAAGTTGTTTACGTACATAAATAAATAAAATTAAGTCAATCTACACAGTTTTAAACAGTTAAACATTAATTTTGAAGAACTGAGAAAACCATCGCCTAAATAAAAAAATCCATCAAAACCTTTACAAACTTGAAGAATTTTGTAATGTTTTATCAAATATTTAAGCGTTCGTAGCATTGTATTATTAAAAGGCAGAACGAAATGAAGTAATTTATTCCATTTCTAACAAAAATAAATTAATCCTATAACAGAGTACGATTTATTATATTCTTCGCGGAATTGGTAACATCATTTCTACTACCAGTTTTTATCTCGTAAACCAGCCGCTGCTATACTGATTCAAACGAATTCACTTTTAAAAGGTCGGAACTCACGAAGCTTATTGATTTTAGTTGACGTTTGATTCCGTCTCTCTCAATATTAAACATCATCATCTAACAGGGTGGCAAATTGCTCCTTTTTCGATGCCTCGACTGTTTGCCTGACTGGAATTTATAACATGCGAAATCTCTAAGCTTGTAAAAAGTAAATTCCATTTAATTATGGACGATTTAAAAATCTGTGAACAATGCGAACGATCCTTTGAGGTTGCCAGCCGGTTTTTATTTATAACGAAACTAATTTTATAATTTCGTATTATTGAAATGCGAACTGGTTTACTGATAATAGTATGATGAATTGCGGAATTAATTGAGCGATTTTTAAATCAAATGTAAGTCCAAAATACGATGTTAATTAGACAGTATAGAAGTAAAATCCGCACAAAGTAAGCTAACTTATAAATAAATACTCGATCATTACGTTACTTTGATAGCACAATTTAATGATAAGTGATGAATAAATGATTACCAAGTAATGCTCAAAGGATTAATTCAATGTCATTCTGCGGTTATAATTAAATAAATAAGCGACTTTGTGCTGTATGAGAGCTATTAAGGTAATTATAATAATATTGCCAGATGTCAAAACAATTTTTTATTAAGAATGGACGAACAAAAAGGTTAATGGTAGCGCTAAATCTATATTGTACCTATAGAGTTGTAATTAATATAATATTCCTGCTGGTTCTGAAGTACACCGCAACTTCATACAATACTATAATTAAGACGGAAATTGTTTTAGCAGCTATTTTAATTGTTTAAGTAGTATAGTTTGATTTATATTGTATGTGAATTTCCCACACTTCAAATTTTATAACTTTATGGAACAGAAATTTAAAGAGTTAAGAATTGATTAGAATCTTCGTCGTTCTAGAAACGTCGTTCAAAAATTCGACTAAACTTAGTAGAAAATAATATGATGTGGGTTGAAGAAAACTTGGTGCTTTAGATCAATTTTTCGTAAATAACATAAAAGAGAGAAGGACAACATAACTAACCGTTAGTGTCAGTATTCGAATTTGTATAGAAATTACTATGTATCGCACAGTTATGTAATTTTCTGCTTATATCATGAGAATGTATTTTTGATTGACCACTGACCAGTCACCAAAAAACTTTTTTACACCACAATATATATCACCGACAAATAAAAATCTAAATATATCAACACGTCAACATCTATTTTGCCGAAGAGCGCTAAAATATTCCTACAAAGGTACATTAGGAACTCATATAGTTTAACTGTATTCGTCTTAATTTCCATATTATTGGTTGTTTAGTCAGCAGGCCATTGTCACGTATTTGCAATTAATACTGAGACGCGTCGCCGTCGAGGGCTGGCGTCACAAACGTAGATATTTGAAGATTTATTTCTCTCCATCGCTAAAAGGTTTGGGAGAGTCACCGCACGATAAGTAGTTAAGTATAATTAGTCGCCACGCGACCACCGGACGTGCTTTGATTTTGGTAGTATCGTATAATATTTATTTTTCAAATTACCGTTGTATACGAGCTTCATATCTTATGGCGCCGCCACTTGTGTCATATAATCATTTGCAGGAATATTTTAGTTGTCAGTAATTCAGATCCTACCTACTAAAATTTTTGAGATAACTTTGTAAACTGTTGATGTTGAATTTTGAAAGCAAATTTATCCATTTAAATGCGAGCGCGTGAATTTACATTAAATATCAGCAGGCTAATTTTCTTTTCAGTCTTAATTTCTACACACATCTTATTTATAAGTACCCTATCATTATCCTGTAGCTCATAATCAAATTATAACTTCAAAGAAGCAGAGCAAGAGGTCGATATAATGACATTACAATTAGCCGTCCCAAAAGATTCGGTCAAGAGCAGTGCGTGCCGACACGGCGACGTTGCGTGTTTGTAGCGGGCAGCGACAAAACTGTCATTCCTGAGACATACCCTGGGCCTCCGCGACCGAATCGCCTTTATCTTCGGCGCCTTCGACAAATTACGTCGGCTCCAAAAAGTCAACGAGCTTATCACAAAACGTTAGAGCGTGTGTTAGTTGCTTGTTCGTCGTTTCTTTTAATTTCGCCCGTATAGTTTTTGTTACGTCCTCATTTTAGGGTTATCTGGCTCGGTATGGCTGCGTGCCTCCGTCACATATTTTTGTCTGTTGCCCTTTTTGTAGCAATCTCAGCTCAGTTGTGAGTGCCCAAACATATTTAGTGATTATGGTTACCTACTCTTTTATGTTGCCTTCCAATATTTTATGTTCTTTCACATATCTAACTTTAATGATGGAGACAAAAAAATACAATGGTTTGTTTAATATTTCTTATTTTGTGTATATTATGATTTCAAATTTCTTACAATCTTGTCATACTGATGACAAACTCATTTTGTAAAATAAACCATAAAAAATAATAAATATAAACCTTTACTCATAAACAGTCGACTTTAGGTCGGAAAGTCAGGCAAATTATAAGTTTAAGGCGTATAAGCCCACAAAGAATCACACGTACTTAATACTGTTTTGATAAGAATAAGCAGTAGGTATCAGCCCATTATGTTCCTGCAGCGACACGGGCCCCCTATGAAGAATTGTAATAAACAGTATAAGTTAAACATATATCTATTCAAAACTTGGCTCCGCAGCTCAGCTTCATTGAAGATGAGATTTTAATGGGTATTTCTATTGTTTGCATCGTGTAGGAAGCTTCTTGGGATACCTGCCAGCTACCTACCAAAGTTTTTAGTGATCACTGATCATCGGTTCAAAACTTGTCAATAGCCGATCGGGCCCTAAAGAAAGAGAAGAACAAAACTAACTTCTACTCTAAGTGCGTATACTTACGACGTAGAAGTGGTGAATTACGAATATATTATTTGAAATTTACACAGGAAAAAGAAAATGAAACAGGGTAACTATTATTTACTTTTAATTTTATCAAAGTTACATTCAAATTGTAACCATATTTTCCTTCAATTTATCTACAGAAAACACACAAACGTATATACACCTGAAAATGTGTTGAGAACAGTTTACATAGTTACTAAATACCTATAGGAAGCTAATTACCTGGAAGATTAATTAAAATGATCAAAAGAACAAAATTCATATGTGTGTAAACGTAATTGATTTTTTAATTAGATGGCGAGACAGTAATTAACTTAATTGCAAATTTTACCTCATTTATTAAACCGTGTAAGCTTGGTTAAGTTGCCTTTTTGGTTTTATTAGCTATTGAATAACTTTTTATTGCAGTATATTTAAGCGATTACTTGTAGTAATAAACGATTGAGACATAAATGTTGTACTTAGCCGCAATAAATTCTTGACAGGTGCATAGTTAGAGCAGGCTCCAAGGAGATGTTCGTTTACAAAAATCGCGGACCTAAATCTGACTTCTGATATATATTGTATAGATCCCAGACATCCTATAGACAGATGTTGCCAACCAGTTTAGTGGTCCCCCTGCCCGCACCCCGGTAATTAAATATGGCATACAAAGAAAAAAATAAAAATTTCCAAAACATGCTGTGTGGGGTATCAAATGAAAGAGCTTATTGAGTAGATCACGAACATATAGCATACTATATACATTTCTTACACTTTTTCTAAGATTTTTTAGAAAATTTACGAAAATGGTCCATTTTTGAGTTAACTTTAAACCACTATAGATTGAAAACTCATGAATATATTTTTTAAATTATTATTTTAAATAATTAACAATAGTCCATTGTTTATGATTCAATAGTTCGTAATATAATATAAGTGAGCT
The DNA here is from genome assembly GCF_061535395.1 of Colias eurytheme. Classification (NCBI taxonomy): domain Eukaryota; kingdom Metazoa; phylum Arthropoda; class Insecta; order Lepidoptera; family Pieridae; genus Colias; species Colias eurytheme. The sequence continues at coordinate 10,394,182 of NC_142981.1, read as the reverse complement.
ATGTGGTGGATTTGATGAAAATAACTATATACTATATGAACTTGAAAATATACTCGCCATCTTTGAATGCTCCCCCCACTCCCCCATGCAACTATTTCACTGTACGAAATATTGAATCGTAAACAATGGACTATTGTTAATTATTTAAAATAATAATTTAAAAAATATATTCATGAGTTTTCAATCTATAGTGGTTTAAAGTTAACTCAAAAATGGACCATTTTCGTAAATTTTCTAAAAAATCTTAGAGAAAGTGTAAGAAATGTATATAGTATGCTATATATTCGTGATCTACTCAATAAGCTCTTTCATTTGATACCCCACACGGCATGTTTTGGAAATTTTTATTTTTTTCTTTGTATGCCATATTTAATTACCGGGGTGCGGGCAGGGGGACCACAAAACTGGTTGGCAACATCTGTCTATAGGATGTCTGGGATCTATACAATATATATCAGAAGTCAGATTTAGGTCCGCGATTTTTGCAAACGAAACTCCACTGAGAGTCCGGTCTAAGTATAGGTACACGTACACGAATTCAATTACGGGCTGTTCTTGAAACCACTTCCATCAAGATATGTTATTATTACAATTAATTAAATGTTTATGATAGTCAAAGGAGGAAGTATAGTATTGATTAAATATTTATTTAGCATTAGGTACCAAAGAGAATTCAATTAAACTCACCGAGGTTTTCCAAGCTATGCGTAACCAAGCATCTCATATAACAACTTTAGCACCCAATGTTAGATTTTATCTGATTCAATCTTCAATACTAAACACTAAATGAATTAAAATATCAATTAATTACAAGAAGAGAGGCGCGCGGGCTCGAGGCAGCACGTTCACAACTGGTTTGAAGAAGCAACTGCCGCGTGCTTCATCCATAATTCAAATAAAACATGGGTCCCAGACTCCGCCCCTGTGGCACACCAGCCAATAGCTCTACATCGGTCTAACTTTAAAACTCCGCCTGCTATAAATTAATTTCCCCTCCGCACTAAAAGTGTACTAGAGTAAAATTAGCCCTATTCAATAATCATTAAATAAATATGTGCCAACATTATTTATCCCAGTATGGTCGTCTCAGTCGAAAGCTGATCGTAATAGCTCGTGGGTGCCGATTGATTATTTGCAATATTCAATTAATAGTCTGCGTGGTTTTGAATACAACTTAACTGGTCTTTCAACTTCTGTATCTAATTTGTGAAGGGCTCGAGTAAGGAATTATAAATAATTATGTAGATTTGTATTGCAAAAAGTAATTAAAATTGTAAAAATGTCTAATCGAGTTCCTGAATCAGGCGCCCCATTTATATCTCTACAGTCTACTTGAAGTGATTGTTTTTTTAACTTCATAGGATAAATTAGAATTAGTCAAACGCCACGTTTATCAAACAGGAAATTCCACAAGTGTCATTGGATTATCTGTGCCAATATTTCGTAAAGGCGAAATGACATTACGATAAGGATTGTAGAGTGTGGACCGATCCGGGTTCAATGCCGTGACAGTCACGAGCTCGTCCACTTTACTTGTTAAGTACCTACCTTCTTGTTTATTTTATTTTTTGACCATTTTAACCTGATTTAATTATATCAGAGTTTTCTAGTCACAATTGGGACAAATCTTTGTTGGTATGGGCAATACTCTTGGTAACCCATCAGTAGCGTTATATAGTAGGTAATATGCGAAGATTACGTACCTACTTAATTTTAATCATGTTTTTCTTTATTTCTGTTTATTCAAAATAGATTTAACCAAAAACAAAAAGTTTTTTTTAAATCATTAATTATAAATAAATAATCAATGTGTACTCTCAGCGCAATTATACTATACGTAATTCAAGGTATAATAACATGACTTCTGTGGGTACATAACACCACCTTTATTAAAAAAATTACAGAGTATAGTAACTTATATCTATGTATATTAAAATATGAAATCAGTACATGAATACCATCCAACATTAGAAATCCAATAACATAAAAACTGACACTGCATATCTTTACCTTAAAGAATTAAAAAAGTAACAATCGTCTATTAGTACAAAGCATTAAGGTATTAAAGACATTTCCAGAATTTACGTATGCATAAGTTAGTTCAATTGTACAAAACCCCAAAGAGGAGTAGCTAATACTAATTACTTTCGCCAGAAAAATGTTGATACTTAAAAGGCGTTAACAAAAGAAATTCGGTAGGCAATTTTACCTGTTCGCTAAATCCGTCTTTGTGGACACTGATTCATGCTGAATGAATGTCTTTTTTGCTTTTAGTATTGTTTGTTGGCACAATTTGTCAGTTTGTTGTCCTTTTGAGGTTCAACCGCTAGACAGAGCAAAAAATAATGTCTTTCGGAAGTTGCTAATAAGAAGGCGCCTTCGGTAGTTTTTGGTCCTTAGTCGGCTGCGAATTACACTTCTTCGCACAAATATTTGACGCCCAAATTTAGCTTTTACGTCTATATGAATTTGGTTGGTATTGTGCTTAAAGTATTTTTTTAGACACGTGTCGGCATCGATAGAACAGTTCTTTCAAGATAATAATACGTTGAAATCAACACGTAGTGTGGTCCGGATGTTAACTCTGTCATCTAGATTAAGTTTTTATTTTTGTTTCCGATTTATTCGGTCTTGAACATGGCATTTAAAAATTAAAATTGACATTTATACATTCGTTGAAATCGAATTCAAAAAGCAATTGTGTTACAGCATCGGTAAATAAACTGTACTACTTTCACAATATAACGTTGATGTTTTTATTACGTGGAGGGACAGTCGTTAACTGCGTTGTAACACGAAATTAGTTCGAAACAATTACCCCGATAAACATCTCAATCTGACTTTTTATGTTATTCATCGTTAAAAATGATTAATTTCATCAATTTCCGTTTATGACATTAGCGGTTATTTGTTATTTTCAAATTAAGGTATGTGATAGTTTTCAGGATTAACTTATTTATAAATGTCTTTATTTTTAGGTGATAAACGATAAAACAAATATGTCAAAGTCAAACCCAAACATTTATTAACAACATTACTTTCAGTAGGGTATGTCTACATTCATGAATAGTAAAAATAGTTAAAGACGTTGTTTTTAGATAAACATATAAAAAGAAGGTATATAAATTGTTCGAAACAATAAAGCTCGCCCACTTATTTACATAAGACATTGTTACGCGTACTCGAAGTTTAAGTGAACCTAATGACGGCGAGGCAAGCGTCAAGCGTGACGCTGCGTTAGCGCACGCTTTTTACCCACCGCCTCTCTTCCCATCTCCGCTACCGTTCCACTAAACAAACGTCACGCAACAGCACCAAATCGATTCGGTCCGATCGCATCTCCATCGCATCATCAGCCCAATAATAGGAAATCACTTTTTACCACCGCCTCATATTGTTAACGAATCGACTATGAAATTATAGAGCCGATGCATTGTCTCCCTTCCGATCCCAGAAAATTCGCCCATCGAGGAGAAATGTGTTAACTCATAAATTCATTAACCCCGAATCAGTTCTGCTTTGTTTCTGTCGAACAACTTTGTCTACCAAATTGCCGTGTTCGAATCGTTTTCTGCGGTAACGGTATAACGCCACGGTGATTTGCTGAAAATTTAACGATTATATACAATCGATGCCATAATTGTTCGTCACGATGAAATGAGGCTATCGGTTTTTATGCACGCATAAATTTAAACAGTCGGGTGTTCCTAGTTTAGTTATTAATGAATTCTATTCAATTTTGATTGGAAATTGGAAATGGTATCGAATTTCGGTTTGTTGACCGAGGAGTTTAATGGATGTAAAATGGGAAATAAACGAGGAAAAAACAAAGATTGAGGACAGGAGGCAATTTAAACCGCCGTCCATTGACTGAGTGTAATGGAGCGGGGCGATCAGAGGTCTGCCACGAGCCAAACAGTCGGTGACGGGCAGCGGTTTCAAACACTTTTTGAATGGCAAATAAATTTAACTAGAATAGCATTATAAATAAGCACCTCAGACTTTAGTCAGTAATTATTTTGTAATATACATACAATATTATGATGAGTCATGAGTTCGATGACGATAAAGATTAACACCTATAGCTTAACCTTTTCTTTCAAGAGAACTAATTTAATTCATCACCGTAAGAAAGAAGAAGCTCAGTTATTTGTTCTTGCAAGCCAAGTATGCCATGTTTACGATACGACACGTCTATTAGTGTTCAATAGCCCTGCACTCGGATCACAATAAACGCAGTGGGACGTCAAATGGCGCTATTATTGGCAATAGTGAAAGAAATAAACCCCATTTGAGGTTTCCGCGATCCCATTGCTCTGCCTTTTTGTGCGCGCGCGCCGGATGTGGTCGAAGATGAATCAGACCAGTCTGAATCGACCTTTAATGTAAATATAATATCGACATAATTGCTTCGAATAATAACTTTATAATTTGCTTTAGAGTACGGGGAAGTTTAGATGTGTGGGAAATTTTGCTGAGGTCACGTGTGTGCGTTTTATCGACTTCCATCTCCGGCGATGCGATGGTGGAAATGAAAAAATAATTCTCTTTAATGGAAATAACCAATACAGATCTGATTTAATTACTGTTCAATGCGAATCTAAAAATAACGGTAAGCCTGTTCCAAATGTAAAAATTTTATAAAAGCGTCTATCAAAACATGGTGTGTAGTTTATATATTTTTAAAAAAGTTAATATATTGATCGTGTACGTAGCTGCAAATGTATCTGAAGAAAACACGCGTTACCTGTAATTACGACGCAATGAACTTTAAGCAAATTATTGCTTTACATTGTTTTGAAGAGTATGATGGTGGGTTTGTATGGTAAGGAGTCGTAAAACTTAATAAAATATTTGTTACAAACCTATTAATAAGAGCCATGTAGTTTTTAAAAGTGACGGTAATAATTTTTAATTTATTTTATTCATAGTTGCCAGTAAAAGGGTGTAATCACGCGATCATATTTTAACTTAAATAGTAGGTAGCTTCTACACATTAATAAATAATATTTACGCGCCAAATACGTACGAAATTAATGAAAAGGATTCTTTGTATATTATTTTGTTTGTTTCAAACCAGTTATTTTTAGGTTTTCGTATACTCTTAATGTCATACAATGTTATACCTACAGTCGAGATCACAGATATTGTATTTGTTTTTATATAATGATATGTTAATTTGCTGTTTATTTATATTCTTTAAAGTATCCTTGCTCTGGGCTTATATAAATGTAGATGCTGGGTTTGAGTGGGCGTCAATTCGCTCTTTCAAATCCAGTTTTTTATTTATACATACAAATTTGCAAGTAATAACTACCTACCTAAATGTATTTTACTACATTTGACAGCCAATTAGTGAAGTGGTTGGGAACATTCATTTTGCGGGTATGCGTACAATTGCCACTGTTTTCATGAGTCAGGGTCTTAATTTATTTAAACAGTAATATTAAAATATTGTAATTGCCAAACATTACCTGATGGATTTTTTAAAACTCTTTTATCATTAGAATTTTTTCTCTTTACAAAATAACATTGCCTCTATTTTTAAGGTCCCGCGTCATCTGGGGCAGAGCCGGGACAAGCAGCTAGCTTTTAATTATTTCGAGTTTTATGAATATTGCATACCTATATATTATTTAATTTGATATTTAGTTTATTTCAAATTTATAAGGATATTTATAAACTAATATATCACATTAACCCGTCCCCATCACGAATACGCATAGAAAACAAAACGACTCACTCAAATACTTAATGTTATGTTTTCGTGGAGAAAATTATCGTTCATTGAGCACCGCGTAACTGCTGATTGACGTGATTCGTACAAGTGCGTGTTTCAAACTTTGACCGACTTTGTAATACTTCTTTATTAGCATTGTGTCATTTAGACTTTGTAAACTTTTATTTCGCTTTTACTTTGAGTTTGTTTGATTAAACACGATTTAGGGCGTCAATTCTTGTATTTGGTTTGAGTAAACGAAGCATGACAATTCGGATTACAACTAGCTATGGGTTGATAAATACACTTTAAATTATCGTTTAACAATATTTGACTATGACTATACTTAGATACTGTTCAATACATACCTACATAGGTATAGTAGATTCTGGGTAGGTAAGTACGAATACACAAATTGCTTAATCCATAGAGTATAATTACCTAAATTGAGACGTAACCTAGTCAAAACCACCGTATTATGATTGTTTACCCTTCATAATCCATAAATAATTCCAACATTAACGACCAATGTCTAAAATTAGGTAATTTGGTAACATTAATCCAATAATGTCAGCGAATAGGCATATTACTTGATGAATGTTAGACAAATATTGTGGTTTAGACAAATTGACCATCAAATTTGATTGGATTGCTTCATTCGTTATTACTTTTGATCGTCTTTGATTGAGGAACATAAACGTTCAGAAACGATAATTAGATGGCATAATGAGGGACATGTGTGATTCAAATCATAATCAAAGTTAATATTTTCAAATGTTTTTCTTAATTGGAAAAATGTAAGGTTGGTATCTAGTTAAAAGAAAAATTTATATTCTGCAGATAAAAATTAACGATAACGTGGGTTCAAAATAGATTTGTTTTAGGGCCGATTTTTCAATGCTTGGATAAAACTTATTCGTCGAATAATGTATAAAACTACCATTTTAAAAACGTATTCTAATTGCCCGTATTTGACAGTTTACATGACATTATAATATTATCGTGTAATACTTTATTGGACGGATAAGTTTTATCCAAGCATTGAAAAATCGGCCCTTAAGAATATAAAATTCTTTCCACAAAAAGAAAATTGTTGCTTTATATAAAACTTATCTTTATTAGTCCTCTCTTTGACAACATCTTTAGCATCAGAAAGTAAAGAAGTACCCAGTCCTTTGCCTATATGTAAATAATGATGCTATCGATACATATTTACGACCATGATTCCTAAACTTATTATACTAAATACTTAAATAGATGATGTAAATACATTTTAAGAATACCTGACCGAAATAAAAACAAAAATCGATGCAGTGGAAGCGCGCCAAAAAAGCTGTACTCAAACAAAGCTAATTTGATCGCTCATCCTTTTTCAAAATCCACACGCATTTGGCGCGTTGACCTTACCCGTCGAACCCTTCAACGTTCGGAAACACGACAATAATTAGTTTAACATCAAGCCACACACGGTGACCGGCCAAATGAGTTTTTTTCCTCTACCTGCCAAATTGCTCGGGTATCGTGTATTAAAACAACATTAGTTGACGCTTATGTTTCGGTAACCGACGATTAGCAACTAGCCTTCCGTGCGCTTAGATGTCATTATGCGCTGATCTCTATCTAATAATATCGTCAGAAGGAAGCAAAGCAGTCATTTCTTTGGACAGTTTTTGTTTGACACATCTCTATGGTCTTGGGCTCTGTGTGGAAGTAAAAATCCAGTGTGTAGTCTGCATTGTATATCACAACTAGCATTAATTTATAGCTTTCGATTTATTATTGTTATCACTTAAAAATTGTGTCAAAAACAATTAACTACACTTTTTAAAAAATAATGAATTAGGTATTGTTGTAATTGTTTACTATAGTTTATAACACCTATCTTTTTTAATTAACTTTTTTGGTGTGTACCTGCTTTCATTATACTACATACCTACTTATTTAATAATATGAACAATTATTTTGAAAGCTTTCCAAAAGTAATATAAAATTGGTAATTACTGAAGATTTCAGCAAGGTAGCCACTAAAAAACTAAATATTATAATGTATTAGTAACCTCCTGAACGCACTTGTTACCTATAACACGAGTTGGATATATAGGTATGCGAAGTAATCATTGATTTAAAAAAGGGGATAAAAAAGGGAAGTGCCTATTTTCTTATTATTCATAAAAATGGTCAATGAAAATGAGTAAGTAAATATTAAATCAAGAGCAATTTGATTTATAGGGTAGGTAATAATCAACTTATACTAAGAAGTTAGACAACTATGAAGTTATCAGACACGTGGTTTTTTAAACGCACTGTTGTTAATATTAGCATTAATATTATGTTGAAAATGAAAGATCTATTTATAATTGTAATAAGAAACGGATTAATTCATATAATGGCACTATTAAGAAAGGTTCTTCACCTTTTCGCAGACATTAATTTTATAGAAAGACAACCTAGAAAACATACAAGCCGGCATAAATACTAAAAAAAGTAATTAGAAAACCTCATTCAATTATTTTCATTACAATTTAATTTATCATGTTTGGACTACATTTTTTTGTTGCGAGTACCGACAACTAATTTCAAAATAATTGACTTTTTTGTACAAAAACTCGCTGTTCTAGACATGAAATTGTTCCAATTGCATGTAATTGCGGTGATGTGTCAAAAAAGGGGTAAATTAGGTAGTGTGACGCGTTTATGATGAATTTGTAAATTGAATTTTATTATGGGGTATCGCATCGCCGGTGAGAAAGGACTGTTAGGTGCTTATTATTTAAATTACTTCACATCTGGTCCCTCGTGAATATTGAAACGATTTATTACAATAAGAAGTTTTTACAAGTATTTTTATTTTGTTCATAATAAAAACTTATTTGAATTTTTTAATACCTAAGCTTTTAAAATAAGAAACATACGTCTCATTGAGAATCAAAGAACAAACAGAAACTTGCAGTGTAGAGTCACAGATAATAATATAATACACAACTATGTAGAGTGAAAATTTAAATGGATAGAAATTAATCATTTTCTCCACGACTATCCTTAATGTTCAAAATAAAAAGGTATCTACTTATTATAATTTCTTCAATGCAAAAATAGCTAAAAAAATAAAACAGGTGTTAGAGACACAAACAACGGAAATGCTTGGGGTAAACAGAATCTATTTTGCTGCTTTCTATTTACACTAAGAATTTGTTTTATACATCCAATTATAAAGACCAGTGTAAGCTATTAATTATTTTCTACGAAAAGAAGCTAGGTACCATTTTAAAAAAAAAACAAGCAATTGATGTAAGTCGAAAATGATGAAACGTCAATATAATAATGACCCTTATTTACCTACATGTGGCCTCTAATTGCACCTTCATTAGTTCGCACAGTCGACACTAATTTTGTAAAATATTCCTAGAAACGTAACAGCAATCAGCAGATAGCGATCGAGTCAAAGTGACAATAATAAGATGTCGGTTGCCTACAAACGTGTGCCAAATCGTATTTTAATTAGCTAGATAAGACACGTCATTAGCTAGCAAATTACCTGCATAGCTGTTTGTTTTATTTCATTTTTCCTTATCTTTTAATGTTATATCTTGTCTGTAAAATTACCGGAACTTGAGGCGCGGTGTGAGTGCGAGCTAATGGCTTTTCATTTTTATGATGAACGAGGAACGAATTGTGCAGATCTTAATGATTCAGTAGGAAATTAATTTTTAACTGATGTGCATTTGCAACTAATGTGCAATGGTCTAATTAGTTTACTTACGTAGAGATTATATCGTTTGCGTAATGGTACCTAATGCATTTTTCAAGCGATTTTAAATAGGCTCATTTACATAAGATCCGAGCACGATTTTACCATTTTTGTTCTCGATTATTGGTATTCACGAGACCAATAAGGTCATCTTTATTATTCGTGTAGCTATCTAACCTATATCAAATTCTTTAGCGTCGTAAATACAAGATAATAACATTTTAATGACGTTTTAAAAGAGCTCAAACTGAAGGTGCGAAGGGTATGAGGAGACCAATAGGTCATAATTAATAATATGAATAATTCATAGTTATGCCTTAAATTATGACACCTGCATCAGAGAATACTAAGTATGCCTGCTCGCCGACTGTCTGACTTTATTATCACAATATGTCGATCCGTTATCTGATGGTTATTGTATGTACACATACGTATAATACTGTTTGTTACAGGCGTTGCGCAAAGTTTATTATATTTTTTGTTGTAGTCCATTGTTTATATTTAACTAGTAATTTATCTGATGTTTTGATTACATCTTAAGCAACTCAGCAACTGCTCAAAAGTAATTTGAAACTTTTTTTTAATAAATTACGTTGAAATTTACAATGTTGTAATTATGTTAAAATTTGTATCATTGTATTTATAGAATAAAAAAATTCGTCTCAGATATTATACGATACCTACTTACATAATATAATTTTAAATTATATAACATTAGCACGCCAAAGTAAGGCTGTATACATTTTAATTACGGAATTATAAAAGTATTAATTAGGTAGTCCGATGTTGTTAATTATTGGACTGGGAAAGCGAATGACGTCAGAGAAAAAGGCTGCTTATATAGGCTGTCATTATTGTTACGGTAAGATTCGTCATTATTATCTAAGTTTCGATAACCTAAAAATGTGTGGCATTCCAAAAGCCTAACCCGTAAGCCGTAGCATTCCAGTACCGTGTTTTCGATAAAGAAGAACAGGAGTCATGGATACTACCCGAGTGACATTATTTTTACGGGACACTAAATGTGTCCAATATCAGGGATCGGTAGTCCTATCCAAAAACCCTTGTTATTTGTCGTGTAGCCTTGCACAAACAAATTTATGTACCACCACGAATGTTTGTTTTGTGTCGGTTTTGTGACATGAAACATTAATGACACATTTATTATGTTTTGACGATAATATCTCATGAGCTTTCAGGTTTATGTGCTTAAGTAGAGTTTCTGTTGTTTTTTGTTACCGTCAGGAGTATAAATTTGTACCCATTTTTACGAAAATTACGCGGACGGAGGAGCATGAAATTTGGCACACTAACAGTTTAAATTTATGTAGGTAGAGTGGGAGTGTAGGATGGTAATATTGCTTTAAAATGATTAAATCTATAAAAAAATGCTTAACACGCACTAACATTGGGCACATTTTTTTTTTCGATTTTTAATGGTGAATTTTTTATTTTTAATAAATTGATAAATAATGCATAATTACTACCTTGTTTTCGTTATTTTCTTTCTTTCGTTACTCTGTCTATATTTCAGTAATCTATACCATTTTTCGCTAAGTATACAAAATTTATGTCATTTTAATAGATAATTACTTTTAATAACAAATCAAATATACAAATATATTATAAAACAATCCAACATCATACAAATATAAGACACAACATCCAACATTCCAACGGTTGCCTGTTGGAGATTGCTTATAAGCGATAAACTCGCATATTTTTCATGGTAAATGTGTGTGTGTGTGTGTCTTAAAATATAAAGTGTAATTATTGCATTGTAAATCAATAGGTCATGCGAGCGAAAAGTGAATTATGTGATGGGATTCAAATATCCCATATATTGTAAGTATAAAAGTGCTACAAAACCTACATAAGTTTGTTCTCTATTAAAATATTAATACGGAACCAAAAGCGAACATCATGTGACTGACTTTTATTTCTTCTTTTTCACGTCTGTGGGGCCGCGCGTGCGCCCTAATGGTCCACTGTGATAACTCTCACTTTTCGATTTTTTTATAACCACGTCACCCCTAACAAAGCACACATATCGCAAACAATAATAAGCTCTATCCTTAAAGGAATAAACGTGTCATTCCAACGCATAAATTTCGATGTAAATTCCAAATACGTACGTCATTTGTAAAGTTATCTGCACTTTATTTAGAGACAAGATTTGTGTACATAAAAGTTTATATTCTGGTCACATTCTTCGAATGTTTCGAATTTTTAACCATTAATTATTGAGTAATTGTAGAGGATTTAACGTTAAATGTAGAGGTTTAATTCTTTTGCTCTTTATTTAATCTTGTTAGGAACTTTTAGTCATTAGAAGGATAAGTTAATTACATAATACCTGAGATACTTGCACATGTTTACATGGGAAACTGTTATTCTGCTATATAAAGCGTTTAAAAAATGTTTGAAATGTAGCGATATTTTATGTGTAATTATAGCTATTCAGATAAATAAGATAAATAGAAGCTATTGCAAAAATGTTAATTATAAAATATTATCTTGTGTATTAATTATAGCTAAACAATTATAGTACACGAGTAAAGCTTTGATAATGTTATATGTGCATATTTGCAAATGTGCAATCATTATTATATGCAGTCAAACTTTATGAAAAAATAACAACGAAGCTCTACCTAAGTACACAAACAGTATGCATTTTTATGATGGTCAAACTTTATGAAAAAAATGCAAACTACGAATCTCTACTTAAGCGTAGGTACGAACAAAATGCATTTTTTAAATTAATTTGTACCCATTTCAATTATAATAATTATTTTAATATCGTTTTTAGGTACAGTTTACAGTTAGGTACCCATAAATATTGCTAAAACGAATTTCCTAATTATTTGTTCCTATATGTATATTTGTCTTATGAGGTTATAGTTTTTGTACGTCTTGTAAAAATAGGAGCAAAATAGGAGTTTGAATTGTTCCAGGTAAAAATACGAAAAAATTGTTTCCCAAGAATGGTTTTAGTCATAGAAATCTAAATAACAAGACACTAGAAGTCGTAAGCGTGCGTGACCTTGTCGCCACTCAGGTGATTTGCACATCACCAGTGCATTCGTCACTGTTCAGTTGCTCTGGAGACGTATGAGTGTTTACATGGTGTGTTTCAGCAATTCCCATTGCGGAAATTCTTCCACAAGTTGTAATTATACTTATAAAGGAATAATATTTCATCGGAAAATATTTTTTTTTAGAAAAAATGCCGTTTTTCCTTAAAATTATAGAATATTTACAAGTATTACGAGTGTCACCATAGTAATCGAAATAACAATGAATGACACAGTCGACCATTCTTATTATCACGTTTGTTCGTATTGGAGCAAAAAGTCTCATATACTTAGGGATGTTATTCTAAAATAAACCGTAAATTCGTGCGTTAGGATACATATTCAAAAGCTTAATTTAATAGTTAAGTTAGTTTTCACTAAAATCAAGCTGTCCAATAAAAGGCATAGTTTACTTGTGTGTGCTGTTTAGCTTTCGGTTTGAATGTGTTGATTTTGGCGACAGCGGTTTTCATACGAATTATGACATTACAGCACTTCTATGTGTCTTGTTATTTAGATTTCTATGGTTTTAGTGATTAGACGTGTCTGTGAAAGAAACGTCGATCGACTTGACTTATACAATGGTAATAATGTGCATATTTATTGGTTATGTATTATTCATCACCTGACATTGTTTACTAATTGAAAAGTATTGCATTATAGGGCAGAATTATTGCATCCAGTGTCTCTTTGTTACATCTTAAAAAATGCCCTCTAGATTCTAGAAGATTCTTGTACCTATGATGAAAAGCTTTCTTTGATTTAAACTGTTTGGTCGAAGATTATACATATTATTATGATTAACGAAAACGTTATTTTACGAGACCAATTTATTAGGTAATCGGTTATTTAATCTCTCATTGATATATTGTTTATTCTTTATACCATTGGCAATAGATTTTCACAATAATTATCCCTTTAAATTTATATCTTTTTATAGTATACCGTATAAAATATTTTATTTATGGATGAAATGTAAGTTAGTAGTCATGTAATCATGTTACGCGAAAGGGAATAGCATTTCACAATAATTGTTATGTTTGTGTTTAATTTACATTAAATTACAACCACTGGCCTTTGTAAATAAACTGACATATTAATGAGACTATTGACGTAGACATTAAAACATACGTTGGCTAATATTTCAATGCAATTCCTTTTCATAAGATCTTGAAAGTGAATAAGATATCAACATTCTGTATACCTAGAGTATTCATCTATTTGACGGTTGTAAATAAATTATCATAAATGTAAAATGTAAACTTTTTAAAAAGGTAAGTTGAAAAAAATATGTATTATTAAAAACTTTTTAGCTAGTTCGATTCTTGGTTTAGGCAATTTAATTTAGGAAAATCTCTATTTCTTTTTAAAACTTAAGGAATGTTTCCTTTCAGCAAAATTGCTATCTCCAGTATTTAAAGTACTTTCTCTCGATACGAGGGCACATGGAAAAATTCCACCCTGTATATAGTTATACACTTGGTATAGTTAGTTATACCCTGTATATACTCGACTTGGACTCTATTTTCTTTATTTCTATTGATAGATAATCAAGTGTGTAATTTTTGAGCTAAAATATGTTTTTATTTGCAGCCAAAAATTTAAACATTCCTAAAAAAACTGCATAATAAACAGTTTCTCATACTCTCAAAGACGGCAAAATACTATAATAATACGCTTAATACTTAATGAATAATGGGAGAATAGCTTTAAGTGTTGTTACATGCACGTCGGGTCCGTTTGGTAAAAATAATGTACTCGTTTGAATGCACCTGCGTACGAGAGGGTAATACTGTTTATTAATTAGTTTCGATGGCACGCGGAGGGAACATGAATATTACAATCAATGTTACGGGTAAATACTAAAATATGACTGATTATGAAGTTAACTGTAATTAGAAATGTGTCGTTAAGTCTATTGTTAACATTTTAACGGATAGAGTTTTGAAATACAGAGCGTTTTCTATTTATTTAGGATTTAATTTAAGGAAGAATTTTTTTTCGAAATAACTGCGTATGTAATTTAATTTTAAATCATAACACACGGAAAATAACAAATCTTGTGATTGGTATTTAACCTAAAAGAATAGTTCCTTCACAGCACTCAATTACATTGTCAGCTAAGAATTAAAAAAAGAATGAGGTCAAAATATTATAGAATTTATGATAAAATGTAGGTAGTAGGCATTCTCTTGAAACAAACTAATTAAATACCTATATGAATTGTAGAAAATTACAATAATCATCAAATTTAAATAAAAAAGGAGTCTCTAAGTAGGTATAATGCATAATTATAAATTCAAATTAACTTTACTTGCTGAATGTGATTACATGGTATGGATGGCGGACCGTATATATCATAAAATATGTCTAAAGTACACGTTCTGCGCGTAAATTGAGTGTGAAATATGAATAAATTAAAAATAAAATTACAATTAATTTTAAATGTCATACACTCTTTGAATCTAGACCATAAAAAGGAAAACGAAAAGTATATCTCGGCAGCGGGCAGCGCCGCGCCGCGGCCGCGGCCGCGCCACCCCTAATTACTTTTTAAATATCCGGGACATATAGGATAATACTACTTCATACGCTTTGCCTGTAACATGAATAAAAAAATTATATAAATTGTAAACTCCCAGCGCAATCCTAGACGGTTGAATGGCGTTATTGATTATGGCCATTTTAGAAATAGGTGCCTACATATTACGTATAATAATTAGCTAGTTGCATAAGAAATGTACAGAATTGAATTTTTTTTTTATTTAAGCTCTGATTTAGGTATGACTTTAAAAATTTTCCCACATAATGTGTACGTACATTAAAAACGTTTAAATGGTCATAATATCTATAGTAATTAAGTATGTGTATTGTCAATTGTGTAAGGTAAAGTTACCGATTGGGGTTTAAAAAATCTACTGTTATATCATAAATTATATTGTTTATTGATTACATTACGGAATTACAGTATAACGTTATAATATGCGTGTTTTCATAATTTTGCACAGGTGTTAATTTCCTTAGAAAGTTAGAATAAATTAAAGCGACAGGAACTTGGGTAATTTCACTTTAAGTATATGAGTTACAAAGGCCAGTAATAATTTATAATGGAAGGTATTATAAACTCCATATATGTATTTTCTGTATTAGTATCAGTAATTAATTGGTTTAATTTTCCGCGCGAAGGGACGATGTTTTGCAAGTCAATTTCTACAGCGAGCCTAGATCGACGCGATATGCTGCGTCTTAGTTTTTATAAGACTATTAATGTCATAAAATAATCGAATAAATTATACTTTGTAACGTACGCTGCGTTTTAATATTTATAAGCGTGCGTTTGCAGTATTGGTTCGCAGTCTGTAACGTATAAAACATAATTAAATATTAAAGCAGGGACATGTCAAATTTTATGAAGTGTCATTCTTCTAAAATTATTGCTTCATAAATCTTTTTTTTTGTAATACTTTATAGCCTAAATTTATATATTATTGCAGTTTCAATACCATAATAGACTGGGGTAGAAGCCTTTAAAAATAATGAAAAGATAAAAATATCACAGTCGGATGAAACCCATTAGAAAAGGACCCCTCCTTTTTTGTATGCATTTCCTGAGAACATTTACTATGGTGGTGTTTATTTTTTTTTACACCATATAAAATTAGAGATTTCAATGAATAAAAGGCATCCCAAGTTTTTGAAAAAAGCTGATATTTTGACGGGTGACTTTTCGATTGAAAATTAGGTTGTTTTTTTGGTATTAATTCAAAATAAGGCGAAAAAATAAATATTTTCAATCAAATAAATTACAGTATATTTGGGACATAATAAAGTAAGTTTTCATCAAATTTCGTATAAAAACAATAAATTTTGAAGTAGATAAAAATAAAAAACCAAAAACTTGGTTTTTTGAAATTTTCACCTAAATTTTGAGGTTATGTGAAAAAATTGTTAATACAAAAGTTGTAGATCCTTTTATTACCTACAACTTTGCCATTGAACTTTTTTCCGTAGGACTTGTAGTTTTGTCGGAAATCGAGAGAGACCATTTTTTTCTCTTAAAAGCTCCCCCCTCCCACTTCCTGAACTCGGATTGACCGTAATTAATTTTTCCTTACATTTTTATCATATTCCCTTCCTTTTCTAATGGGTTTCATCCGACTGCGATTTTTTTTTGTTTCAAAAATTATCTACTCTAGTCTATAAAGGTAATAATGGCAAATGCTTTTCGGGATGTGCCTATTTACAGAATACAGGCACTTAGCGTAGAAGGTCATAGGTACAATTAATTTTCAGTCAATTGGCAAAAGTGTCATAAAATTTTATGGTTAATGTAATAAAAATTCAATTAGCTGACGTAATGCTTTAAAAACCTATCGTCGTGAGTTGAGACACTGAAAAATTGCAGAAAAAAAACCTTTATTCTGTATATTGTTGTTAGGAATTTTTTTTTGACGTGACAACGTCTTATAATTCGAAAGAGCCGGCTGCATGCACGAAAAAAATTGGTGGTCTGTAAAGTTGCTCGCGTCGCTCTCGCTTGCACTTCAAGCCTTACATGGAACGCCTCAGAGCGAGGTAACGCCACATGAGTCATGTTTTTTCGTGCGTGCAGCCGGCACTATCGAATTATAAGACGTTGTCACGTCAAAAACATGACTCATGCGGCGTTACCTCGCTCTGAGGTGTTCCATGTAAGGCTTGAAGTGCAAGCGAGAGCGCGGAACGAACGACAAAGAAGCACAATCGGACGTTGTCACGTTCAACTATCGTCAGTAAACCGACTTTACAGACAACCATTTTTTTTTAATTGGAAAGATATAACCGTATCACCTTGACCAATTAAATAACTAAATTAAATTTTATTCTCTACTGATGATTATTGTAATATGACTACGATATCAGAATATTATACCTAGGTATTCAATGATAATTTTGTATAGAAAAAATGAAATGTGTTGATGACGAATTATCATTTCTGATTTTTTTAAATTGTCTAGAACACGAATAAAATAACAGGTTAAATAACAAAAAAAAATTATTTTAAAAAACCTTATGTAGGTACGTAATTTTATAATGTGATAGGTATTCCTATTTAAATATTCTTATTATGTAGATTCAGTGTCTCTTTATCGTATAATAGAAAGAGTAAAAAAGCTCTATAGAGTTCTTCTTATTAATCCTTTCGTTCCTTGATTGTTTTATTGTTTTTTAATTGTGTATAACTAACGCTTCTATCAGGAGCTTATAAAATAGAGCTTTATTGCAAGTTCGAAAGACACAGAAATTTAGTTTTTACACAAAAAGCTATATTTTAGCTGCAAATTGACATCCAACTGATAGTGTCGATATAATAGGTTTAATTTAAAAGCAAATAAGGTGATAAGATAGTTGAATTAAACATGTACATACATGCTAAATTCGAAGAACGTCAACAATTTAATAATTACTATTACTCGGCTGGACTCTTTGGCTCTCCGTAGAGATGTCGCATCTCTCTGCGTTTTTTACCGCATTTTCCACGGTGAATGCTCTGAAGAGCTGTTCGGTACAATACCAGCCGCCGAATTTCACCACCGAAGCGCACGCCACAAGCTCAAATTTCACCCACATCATCTCGATACTTGGCGTTCTTCCACCGTGCGTTTTAGGAGGCACTTCCTACCGCGCACTACTCCTCTGTGGAACGACCTTCCAAATTCGGCATTTCCCAAGGACTATAATTTAGAATACTTTAAGAAGAGAGCGTATTCCTCCCTCAAAGGCCGGCAACGCAACCACAATACTCCAGAGTCTGTGGTTGTTCATGGGCGGCGCCAATCATCGCTTTCTGTACGGTGACGCGCAAGCTCGTTTGCCGACTTATACATAAAAAAAAAAAAAAAAAAAAAAATTACTATTATGATAGCCCAAATGAGTGTAATGTTATAAAAACGATGACTCTACAAGACGTCAATTCGAATAGCAATTGCTTTTTAAATTAACCTTTGAATAAATTGCATTTTCTTAGGTGTCTAGAGTTCAAGTTACAACGTACAACTAGGTATGTAGAATTGTAGACGCTAGCTTAGTGAATGCTCAATAGAAACATGCAAATTCACCGTATAAATGTAACGAACAACAAAGCAATTACGTGCTAACATTTGTCGAGTAAAAAATATCAATTATTCGCAAATAAGACACAATGGGACATTATCATATAATTATTTGATGGTATGTGTTTGGTATGCGTTCGATTTTATAATGAGCATGCGTCTGGGGAATTTGATGTTTTAATTGTGAGAAAGTCTAACCGTGGCGTAACTCTTCCAATATAAATTAAAAAATGTTTGTTTGTATGCGTCTGCTAGTTGCTATAATTTATCTATGCACAGATAATAAACCTAATACGGTACTTACTTCTAACTTATATTCTGTTTATTTGAAATTTGGAAACTAGTTAGTAGTAAGGTATATTTCAAAGTAAATAAAATAAATAATACGTACTCGAATATGTCAAACATACTGGAGAACGGTTATTAACCCTCGATAAGTGTTCATTTATAGCTAAGATTGACCAAATTATACGTCATAACATGATCGGGTAATAGTGTAAAAAAACTTTGAAACATTGACAACAATTAAGAATAATTAAACAAAAATCCACTCAAGTGATTTGAACAATATCCAAATTAACATCGTATAAACCGACCAAATTTCCAAGCCTGTCACCTGTTCCCCTGATATTGTGTTAGCGTAATCGTTTGGTGTTCAATTTACCCCCGGAAGGCTCTTGTTAGGGTGTGACGTCACAGGCTGGTACGGACGGGGCGCAGACGATCAGTCTGCATTTTTAATTATGGCTTTATGTTGCTTATATAGCGGTTGTTAAGGGTTAGTTTCCTATGCAATTTGGAGGTCAGAGCTAGTTTATGTGAGCAATATAGTGGTAAAACAAAAGTGTTGTAAAATGGAGAAAATATTTGTTTTGTTTCCTACTTAAGGAATCATATTTACAGTAATAAAAGGTATTGAAACGTGAATAAAGCAATATATTATAGG
The DNA here is from genome assembly GCF_061535395.1 of Colias eurytheme. Lineage (NCBI taxonomy): Eukaryota > Metazoa > Arthropoda > Insecta > Lepidoptera > Pieridae > Colias > Colias eurytheme. Next base: position 10,374,603 of record NC_142981.1, on the reverse strand, counting down.
AATATGCCACAGTAAAGTATTTTTATGGGTTCAAGCAGATCAGAAAATATAATTTTTTTTTTTATGTAGACGGTATTATAATTTGACTTTAAACAATTATTAAAACAGTAGGTATTGATTATGAAACTAGGAAGAATAATTTAAAACAAATTACAATAAAATATCCAGTCGTTTCAATTTATTTCAATAAACGTTTTATTGCTTGCGATATAAAATAATTAAATAGTAATCAACCTTTATTTTACATATGGAATAATCTACAACAATTATTATTGAAGTAACTACTAGAGTTAGGTAACAATTTAAACCTAATGGCAATTGAATTTCAAAGTAATTATATACAGATACGATAATTTTATATCTTTCAACTAGCTTTCCGCCCGCGATTTCGCCTGTTTTCAAAGAAAAACCCGCATAGTTCCCTTTCCCGTGGGGTTTCCGGGATAAAACCCATCCTATGTGATAATCCAAGTTACCCTCTATATGTATGTGCTGGATTTCATTGTAATCGGTTCAGTAGTATTTGCGTGCAAGAGTAACAAATACACACATACGTACATCCTCACAAAATTTCGCATTTATAATATTATACCTAGAAGGATACGACAGTTTTATCTTCCAGTAATTACCATAAAATCCTAACTATAGAAATGCAATAATGTATGTAATTGAAATTACATCTTTACATCTACAAAGTAAAATGGAAGTATATATGTTTAATCTATGGCGTCAATTATTTTAATATTATGAAATGTGATGCAAGGTTCCTAACTAATAACTGAGAAGTAAATGTAAAGTAAGTTACATTAAATATCGATTGCAATAAAGGGAAGCTTCCGTTATGTTTACTATTATGTATTTTTTTTTATTCGATTGTAAATATATATATATATGTATTTAATGTATGTATTATATTGTATTTAGGTACTTATTATGTAAATTTTATATTATTGTGTCTGTGTTATACCTATATTATGTTAGTACTTATATTATATATTTTTGCTAATTGCTCTGCCCTACTCCTTTCCTTTAATTTAATTTCTCTCCGTACGTCTGGTTGTCTGGAAGAAATCGCTGCATAGCGATAAGACCGCCAATTGTTTGTATGTATTCCCAGGTTAAGTTTTATTGTAACTTTCAACAGCAAGCAATAAAGAATTAATAAATAAATAAAATAAATAAGCTTCTAAACAAAACTATACACAATATGATTAAATTAAAATAAACAAGTAGGTAGGTACTTTGATTTAATTGTAGTTATATAAATTATAATTGGGAATTACTTTTCCTGCTCTAGGTATATAGAAATCCGTGACTATACATATATTACATAAGGTATTATTAAGTATGTATATCTAAAGAAATGGAAAACTACTAATACGTCCTCAATGTCAAAATAAAACCTAACTTTCAATTGTTCGTGTAACTACAATGGGATGAAATTAAAATAAATATTAAGGCTTGTCATAAACTTATTTTATACATAACACATTGTAATAATCACAAGTGATACTTTGTAAAATATTATTTGCATGCGTAGAGAATAATATTATATTGAACAATTTTTTGATGTGTAGGGCAGGGCTAAGGGCTTTCTATCATCTATGAACTTATACAAATTAATAAGTACCTAGTATTAGTTCAAAAATCATGTTTTTTACTGGTAATTAAACACTAAGTAAAGCTGAGTGCCATTGAGGAAATAACAACTTTACGAGCGATTTCAAAATATTTAATTACCTATTTATAGCAAGTTATGACACGGATAGAGCAGTTTATGAAGGGTTATAGGGATAATATTATAAAAATAAATGTCATTTTAAATTTAAACAAGGGAATAACTGTTTTACTTTATATGGGATCTTGTGCATAATTTGCATTTAGCATTATTTAGCACAACACTTGATACATTTGAGTTCCAAAATAAAGAGATTCCAAACGATATAAAAGAATATACCTACCTACAACCTAGGATTTAGGAAAAATGTTATTTTTACAAAAAAATAGTCCTACCTACCCTTACCTACCTACCTAGTTTGTGTGCGAAAATATTAGTGATTAAATAGGTATACATACAAAAACGCATTTTTTTCTATTTAACATAGTTACCTATTATAGATTCATGCAGCAAAGTAACAAATAAAAAAATCGACAAACTTAAGTTTTCAATGAAAAATGTAATTAAGAAAAGTACCTTCCTACGATAAATTTATTTCGCTTATCCAAAATATATTGGGAAATGTGAGACATATCTAGGTAACCATTATGTTTCTCTCCACGTGTACCTATTGTGTGAGACGAAGTACATAGGTACTAAGTACCTACCTATTTAAATAATATGATGAAATGTAGGTATTATCGTGCTTATCGTCTTAAATTTAAATACCTTGTTAATGGGTTAGGAATTAGGATAGCGCCAGTATCTATGAGCTATCAATATTTTATTTTCTCATTTGAATATGACAAAATAAAATAGGTATTTTTTTAATTGGTTTGCAAAACTAAGATTAAATGAAAAAACTCTTAATATTATGTAATACTTTCTTAACTCACCCTTCACCCTTTCTCATATGAAAAAATAAATGAAACAATAACTCAGGCCCCGGAATCACAGACACAATAGAAAATCTATTGTGTCGTGGACCGATCGGGCCGTTCGGGGCTCAATGGGTTAATAGGTAGGTACCTATAGGTTAAATATTTAATATAATTAGGTATGGTTTAGATACCTAATTCTTATCAAATCATATTTAGCTATCGCTTATTTGTAGTTTGGAATGGTGAAATCAAAGATTCCATATAAATCTATTGAAGGGTTTTGCAGATAGCCATGGAGGCAATTTTTTTTAAATACACATGTTAGGAGACAAAAAAACAGCTTAATAATAATAACATAATTCAACAAATTTGAGCATTGGCAATAAAAATATAATTTAAATCTGCTTATAAGTAATAAACAAAGAAATTTTTGTTTTTGCAAAAACGTACCTTCACTCACGTTCGCGGTGCCGTCGGCAGGCCGGTCATCTTCCCCGCCAACGAGGTTCCTTATGCTAAACGAACTGGTCTTCCTCGTGGACACTTCAGAAGCCATCCCAACCTCCCCGTTAACCTCACGGCACTCGCTCACTGTGACATTCACCCCATCGTTTTCCCGCCGTGTCGTCAAGTCCATTTTGATTTTTTGCACTGCTATTCCAAATTCGAAATTCGTATTTCTTTCTCTGCCACATTTTCACGCAATGGCCAGTTCGATATGGGAACTCATTTTTAAATGTCACAGATTAAAAAAAATATTGCATAAATAAAACGGACCTTCCGCACTGGTATTGTCATGCCAAAAATTTGTGAGCACTTTCAAATACAGAGTAATGTTTATATTATCATCGTGTTGATAAGATAAAATGAATTGTAAGGCACGTTTAAATTTCACGGTTGTTTAGCGTATTGCGATTGTATCAACGCGCGTTGAGTTTGCCGAGGTGAGCGCGACTGGTCCTCTTTCCTCCTCAGACATTACGATCGTGTGTTCCTCCCTACGCCCTCTGAGGCGGAGCGACCGCCTACTACACGCGTCATAAACGACTCTACACTGGGACTTGTCAAATACTAGAGTGCAAGTTTTTCACGCGGTTTGTTAATAGTCGTAATTGTTCTTATCATTTAAATGAAACTTATTTTTAACTAATAACATAATAAGCCTTACATACAGGTTTTAGCAAACATTGTGTTCGTGTATCGACAGTGCGACCATAATTTTTCTTCTGTTATTTATTTATGAACACGGTTTAACTTTTGTAATTAAATGTTGGATAATAAATTCTAATTTGATAATGTAGGTATTTATTGTATGGATAACAATTTTATTATGTGTACTTAATTACTGTGTTAATTTTTTGTAAACAAAAATTATCATATAAATATTCTGTCATACTCTTTTCCAACTACCCACATAGTATTTTTTTTTAATTTTTTTGAAAAAATAATTGAGAAATTATACCTAATTAGTATTTTATTCTTAGCATTTCCATTTTCTAGGTAGATAATAAATCAGGGTTGAATTTTGAATTTTACGCAAACTCAATAGCGGTTTCAGCACAGATTAGAGAATAGTTACTTCGTAACAGATAAGATTTCAGTTTAATTGTTGAATTTGAAATAATAGTTGGAAAATGGAAAGTAAGTAGGTAGCAGTCAGAACAATGACTAATGTGTTAAGTAAAATAACCAATAAATATGAGCACATTTATCATGATTTCAGCGCATAAATTGAGTTTTCAATGCATCAATGTAGAATTACCTCAGGGCTGAGAGCGAGTCTTGAGACTTGTTTAAATAACGGCTTTTTTATCGTCTTTTATTTATTAAATGTTGATTGAATTTATTGATGTAGGTATATTTAAGATAGAAATAAAAATGTATACATTTTGTAACAATTAATTTGAAGAAGAATTTTTAACATTTGTTTTTTAATATGTAGTTGATAAAAGCCAAAAGGTATGGTCGAAGGAAATTCTGTTTGGATTAACGTTTGATAAAATATAATTTTCAATAATTTTAAAATAATTAATTTCTTAATATGCTCCAAAAATGCTTCATTAAACAACCCTATAAAGCACAGACTACAAAACCAAAGAGCACAGAGTGGGCATAGACAGTAGAACATACCTAGTAGCCAATTCATGTAATGTCGCCAGGACCATAAATTCTAGTTAAACCTCAATTCCCACCTCACCCCGGGCTACGACTTAATTTATTATCTTATAACCGTTTGGCACAATGTTTATTTTGTAAAGACAATTGCAAATGTACTTGTTAAGATATTGTGATTTATATTTTAAAAGTGTGTACGTAGTTTCAAGATATAGTTAACTATTTTTAAAGGTTTATTTAGGAAAGAACTTCCTTATATACTGTACGATATATTTTATTTTGCTCCATCATACAAAGCCTACTTGTGGACGAACTCTGTGATGTACCTATGTAATATGAAGGTAACTGATTATTTTCTTTGGTAGGTCATGTAAGATCCCAAAACACGTGATGAACGAAATCGAGATTGTTTGATTTGTCCTTCAATCACTTTTATTAATAAACCATATTTTTTGTCATATATATTTTTATTCTTAGCAAAGAATTAATCAAACCAATCACATTATGCAATAAAATAATTGATATCATAAAAATAAAGTCTCGATCATAATAAATTCTAATTTAGAGTTCGTCTTGAATCGAATTTCGTCAAATTAAATTAACATAGACTATTAGCAATCAATATGAGTGTTTTTTGTAGTTGCCGCCATTAAGGCTTTCGGAATTATAATGTCTGTGTTATATAGGAACAGCGGGGCGCACAGGGGCAAAAACTGTACCATCTCGCTAAGGCAAGGAGCTGTCTTAATCTAGATATATCGAATGTTAGGCTTCCTGACCGCAAGTTGAACGAATATCGCATTAATAACTGTACGTGTGCGATTTTCATAGCCCATCACGTAACGTATTAAAATAGATTCTAGAATGTTCGTTGAATTGCGCTGACAAGGAAATATTGACACATGACATGTGTCAACGGCTTTGACATAAGCGTGTTTATATAACCACTCAAGTGCGGGAGCCATTTTGCAAAAATCGGGTCTTGTGCGAAACCGGCTCCCGGTGCCGCCGCAGTTGGGGTTTTTGGCGGTCCAATATTTTTTTAAAGTCGATTATCTCAGATTCCTTTATCAATAGCACATTTGCAAGTATATATGTATATTCATAGATAATAAAATAGTCTATGCCTTGTCAAAACATGGTAACATTTAAATAAATAAAAACAACTTGAGTCAAAGCAAATGTACCCTTGTAATTTTTGTTACATTTTGTCTGCTAATAAAAAATTAAAACAGCTGTTCAGTGAGATTTTAATATTTATTGATCCTTTGTTACACTCTTCTTACGAGAAAATAAGAACATCATACCCTCCCATACATTTTTTTTACACATTCCTTGTTTATTTTTTTGTACAAAAAACTACCTACTCAATGTGTCATGAAAAGTGGGCCACTTAAATCATGTGGTTATGTTGTTATCTTGATTTATAGCTAGCCTGTTCTTTCCTTAACATGTCATATAAGTTAGAAAGAGGAAGGTTATTAGACCGTTTTATAAAGCGAACGCAAAACCCACGACTGTTGATCGACCGGGAGCCGGTCGCAACGCACAAGCCCCTGAATGTGGATCGACCGGCTCCCGGTCGTTCAGCACTTGAGTGGATAAAGAGTATTTTCCCAAGGTTTTTTTAGGCTTGTTGACAATTCATCTAGTGCGCTTCGATGAATTTATAAAAATGTAGGTAGATAACAAAAAATCTAGCTACATGTACCTGTAATTTACTGTAAAAATGTATTCCAATCAAGAGGAGCGACTGATAATTCAAGAAATTGAGATAGAATTACTAGATATAACACAAATAGCCGAAATAGGTAGTTTATATACCCGCACAGAATAAGACATTATTATCAACGACATTTCTTCAAGCTTTCAGTGTGGGGTCACGTATCTCGACATATAAGGTAAGCATAGCTTATTGTTTAAAAAAATTAAGGCGCATTATACCAGTTAAAAATGAAATTAAATTTACATAACATTTATTTATATAACATTATCTTCAAAACTTTTGGGTGTCAGAATTCCATGAAATCTATTAACATGGCGCTTTGGAATTCGAAAGAAAAATCGTATTTTTTATCATGACGCAAAGGCACAAAGACAAATTACCATCCATCCATATGCTAACCATCTGTAAGATGACAGGTGACGTGTTTTCCCTAAATGTAAACCTTCCCGCCTAAAGTTTTTGTTAATCATCAGCAATGCATTAACATGATATATGACAACATCTTTAAGTGCAGTTAGTAAATGCTTTTTAAGTGCTCTTTTTATTCTCCATATACAATATATTATGTTACAATTTGAGGAATACAGCAGGTGGAGTTTATTGTTTATAACGTGTCAATTATAATGATTTATTGTACACTTTTAATAGCTAGAAGTTATTAATAATTACCTAGTATACATGGGATAACCAGATGTAGTTTTTGTTGACGATTAAATAGTTTTTTTTTTCATGTTTTTCTCTCAGCTTGTAAATATTTACACTTGCTTCTTGAGTCTTATAATATCGTACTTAATAGTTGTTTGTAATCCGAATCATTTTTGTAAGTTTCTATGTAAATCAATTATACCATTGAAACGACTGAGAAGCAATTCGACATATCTACCTACCTATTACAAATTAACCATCTTTTGGATTCTGTGTGTATGTTCTTACTTCTTTTTAACTTTACAGAAGAATTAATATAAATTGGTTAACGGTTAACCCTTCATTGAAGGTCATGTTTAGAATATTTTAAAAATCCCGTGCCGGTAAGAATAAAAAGATCTTATAAATTTGGAACTATTTATGGTTATGAAAGCTAATCTTATTTCTTCATTTTTTATTTACATGCGAAAGCACTACCACAACTAACCCAAGTTCGCGCGAAGCCTAGAGCAAATATTGTTCTCCCTACCGTTAATTAACAAATCAACAGCACGCTAATAGCCATCGGCCAATATTTGTGTAGCGATCGGCCATTCTCTACCAGTATAGAATAACGCTGGCGCCGGCGTTCACAAAGCGAGCGAACCAGCGGGGCGCCGATCTCAATTATACAACGCTACAAACTTATTCTATTTGTATGGTAATTTACTCATTACGAGATACAAAAAGGGTGGAGGGCTAAATCCGATTTATGAGTGGACGCCGAAAATCTTCACTAATGAAATGGCTTTCGGTAATAGTCGTTAGATTTTATTGTGAACGTGTGTGTCGTTTGTGTTTATTGAAAATATGGTTTATGATATTTTTTGAGGCTGTGTGAACCGAACAGTATCTACAAAGTTACGTGAAATATAGAATAAACAAATGTCCAGTTTAAAATAAATAATAATACCTATATGTACTAAAAGACCTGACCTTGATATCACAATTTCCCGAGATTTGAAAGAAAAAGGCAGATTATTTACTTCTTTATTTGTTTAGGACGACCACGCTTACGCTTTCCTTGGGGGTTCCAGTCTAAGGCTTGCCTTGGTATATGATCAGTTTCCCTTCGGAGCGTGTGGCCAATCCAGTTCCACTTGCGGCGTTTAATTTGCTGGTCAATCGCGATCTCACCACAGCGTACCCAAAGCTGGTCATTGGATATCGTCTCGGGCCAGTAGATACCGAGGATTTGACGAAGGCAGCGGTTCAGGAAAACCTGGATTTGCGAAGAGATGTTCTTTGTCACCTTCCACGTCTCGCAGGCATACAGCAACACGGTCTTGACATTGGATCGAAATAAAACAAACCTGGCGGCGGACAATCATAGACGAAGCCAAGAAAATCGGGAAAACCTGGAGCGAAATCAAAAGGGAAGCTCTCGATAGAAACGCCTGGCGGAGCACTGTGGATGCCCTCTGCCCCAGCTAGGGGACACAGGAACATAAGTCAAGTAAGTCATTTACTTCTTTGACGAATAAAAAAATTTGAAAAAAAAACCATTTTAATTCTACAACTTTACTCAACACACAGATTTATAATATTTACTTTCACATAGTTATAGGTACCTATTTGATATCTAAATATTCCAAGGCAGAAATCAAAGTCATCGTTCATATTTATTTCATGAAAGGCCGATTGAAGGAGCCGAGGTTTTTTGTCCTACCGTTGTTTGTTCATAAACTGATTGAAGTACCATTATGTCGGTAAATAGATTATAGTACATACCGCTTTGTAAGCGATACGCCGACAATTGTTTTTTGGAGATGCTTGGATTTTCTTGGTTTAATTTTCTTCTTAATCTATATAGAGCAGTACAGCATAGTATGTACTATGTACCTAGACACCTAGTACTCTGTACATTTATAGAGACGACGACGACTCTGTACATTTATAGGTCGATCAATTTCTGTTTTATGTATGTATTATGTGAAAATTTTAATGATTTGGAACGTAGTGGGACTAGCACCCGTGACAATCAATTTTATGGGTATTTTCACACAACAGAAAATGTCAACTTTAACAAACTGACCAGAACTTGAAAATTGGAAATTGGACAATATAATATATTATATATACCATACCTATACCTAGTATTTCAGATGTGGTAGGTAATAGAATCTTCCCCTATTCATGCGATTTTTGGCATATACCTAGTTTCACTCCTTTTCACTCAATTTATATAAATGTTAAACAAAATATTAATTTTATTACCTTCAAAATGTATTACAGAACCTCTGGAGGTGTAGTCCACAATTTCACGGCGCGTCTGCGCAAGCCGCAAGTCACTCTGAACCAATTTGCCTGCTTTGTTTCAAAGGACACCGCTCAGCGTAGAGCTGTTTAATTGAATCCATACTAATATTATAAATGCGAAAGTAACTCTGTCTGTCTGTCTGTTACTCAATCACGCCTAAACTACTGAACCAATTTTCATGAAATTTGGCATGGAGATATTTTGATACCCGAGAAAGGACATAGGCTACTTTTTATCCCGGGAAAATGACGCAATCCCGAAAATCCCACGGGAATGGGATCTATGCGGGTTTTTCTTTGACTGCGCGGGCGAAGCCGCGGACGGAAACCTAGTAGGTATTAAATAATTACTAATGTAATACGAAGTGCACGATTGTGAAGATTTGCAATTTGATACTTGGAAGTCGAATGTAATTGTTGGAACTCGGAAGCTTGGATATGTAATGTGAGTACTAACGATACACATTAAATAGATAATTTTATGAGTATTACTAACAAGTAAGTTCAAAAAATCAGTGTTGGTTAAAATTTCTTTAAATCTGCATGTTGTGCATGAATATACTTAATATATAAATAATATTGATATAACTATGATAGACATATCATCGTCTATCATACTCAATTTTTAAAAAACTAGGATATGCATCAACAATGTGCGATATGCCGTAAGATTTTTTAAAACAAACATAGATAACAATACCATCCTATTTACGATATTGCTATTTATGTATATTTTAAGAAATCCAATACTGAATCCAATATTGTTAATTTGGTGAATACTTCACCAAATTAACAAACAAATAATCTACCTATTTAAAACTATGATGTAAAATTCGTGCCAACAACTTTCATATTACAACACATAGACTTTAAATACACAAGCGTGTTTGTATATACTTATCTATATATAATACATAAGCGGCGGAGTAATTAAAATAAGATAAATGCGCTTTCGGGCGTGACAAGCTATTTAAGTAATTTATTATGTACTGTTTATTTAAATAGGATTCATTACGCATTCACTGATAAGAGGAACATTAATATTACTAGAGAGGTTTGAAGGCTTAACTGGTAGAGTAAATATTGAGTGCAGACTTTTTAGTGATTTAAAAATTATGTTTGTTGATTTGGATTGTTCTAATATGGTTATCATTATAATATAATTATTGCGAGATCGAGATTTTTTGACTCATTCGTATTGTCTTTTAATTATTTAATGCTCTGATAAGATTAGATAAATAAGTGGGAGATTTGGATACATAACTCCCGATACTATCGTTTTTCTGAAAATTGATCTGATTTAAATATCTAATAATAGATAATTCGTGTTGTAGACGGAATTACGTAGGTACAAAGTATCAGACAGATATAAATTAGCGACTGATAAATAAAAATAAAACTAAGATATCGTATTATAGTAAAATCATACAATGTGTTCACATTTACTTTTCTCATGAAGGCTTAATTTTTATTAATTTTATTCGCTACCTTTATTTCGACATAGTTTTCATTTAATATAACACGGGTACAGTCGGGTACAAGAGCGCTGTGTACACGCCCACTAATTCAATTTACATCGCTCTCGGTACCTGTACAGTCGTGTTAACATGTGCTTTTCTATTTATTATGTATTTTTAATTATTTTTGAATTATATGAAAATTAAGTTAACGTGAAAATGTAAAATAGTTATTAAATGTGTATAGTGTTTGAGTTTAATAATGATGTAGATTTTTAGATTATTAAATATTACAAAAAACAGAAGATGTAAGTCTTACCTATGGGTACATTATTTTTATTTTATTTTGAATTTCACCTGTTTAAGAATGGGGTCAAGTTTCCACAACTTAGAAAGTTCATATTCATTTCTATAATTATTATCTTTAAAAGAGTTTACTTTGGATTTATTTTGCAACTTATTTCCATTCCATACGTCCTTTTCGTTCGCGATTTTCTATGACTTCAACCAATTTGTTCTTAATCTATCGATATATTATCTACTCTTTATCTCTTTTTTCTGTGACTAATATGAGTATCTATTTGTCTCTTAAAAGTTATACATAATCAATTATAGTACATGTGCATTCGCTATCACGAGACACTTTCCTCCACGCCAGTACAATGTCAGAATTAATGAGCAGCGATGATTTGCAAAACAAGGAGTTTGTATGGGATATTAAATTTTGTAATTACGCTAACAGGCTCGGCCGCAATCTTATTCATTTGAGCTAATCGGCTGCCGACAGTAGCTGGATAGACTGTGGTTAATTAGTTTTCGAGCTGTTTGTTTAGGCAACTCTATTAATGGCAATTTCGGTGTGTGTGGATTTTATTTATGGCTTATAGGTTTATTTGGTTTTGCGGTCAGAGATGTCTTGAGGTTAAGAATATTAACTGTTTTTAATCTGTTTTGTCACTGACCTTTCCGTCACAAAAACGTAAAATAATATAATAGTCCATTGAAATGTTACATTTTTTAGGCCTGACCTTGCGTTTTTAAGAGCAAAAACAATCTACAAAAATGGTCTGATATAATTTCTTCGTAAACTTATAAAAAAAAGTTTTATTGAAAAATATAAACATCTCTAATTTCTGAACATTTTCGCTTATAACTTTTTAGAAACAAAAAACAAGTTGTTTGTTGACAAAAAGTTACTGAACCTAAGTTGTAGAGAATTTAATTTGAAACAAATAATGTTAAAATTGTTTTATTATCAGATAAATAGTTTAAGAGATATATCGTAAAAACCATTTCAACCGCTATTTTCAAGATGGCGGTCGTGGGACAAGGTTGGCGACCCCACAAACTTGGTGATAGCTTCACACTGACCCCCCCTACACATCAAAAAAATAAAATTGCGTCCTCTAAAAACGCAACCCCAAATGTAACTTTTCAATGGACTATAATAATTATACAACAAGGAACAAAACGCAAACTCTTTGTAAATGTGCGGATACGTTTTCGAGTTGTGAATTTAAACAAAATTTATCGATTTCTAGACAATGCATTAGGCCCTTTCCTAGGTATATTGTTTATTTTGGGTATGAATTAAACGGAAGAAATCCAGTTAATTATTGGAAAATGTCGGTCCTATTCATATATTTATTATTTCCCCTGAACTCCCCAATCTTACAAAGTTACAGGTTATAAATAAACATTCAGAAAATAGAAGTCCATCCCAGAAAAAGGTGGACATTCTACAATAATCGTATCAAAATGTAAAATGTAAATAAATTCCAGTTGCAAGAAACGTCAAGGACTTGATCCAAATTGAGTTATCTGAAGATCTTCATTAAGTTTTTGCCTCGGAAAGGGGTTGAATGTGGCCTCGTCATTCGATCCTCCATTTCTTTTGAGTTTGATAATTTAGAATACATTGAACTCGATTTATTTATTTTAGGTTTTTGTAATAAAACGTGATTTTAATTAAATATAAATTGAAAAGTTATATTTAATAAACTTAAAAATTTGTAGAAATTGTCTAGGAACCGATTTCACCAGTTGCATTTTTTTGGTAAAATTTATTGAATAATATGATTATATCATTATACAAATAAGTATATAATATATCATTTATACAAATAAGTCATAAACAATGACGTCATAAATGAAGTCATAAATATACAAATAAATCATAAACAATGCTAATTTTAAATTGTGTATTTGAACACATACAGTTAGTCCATTGAATAAAAAGTTCTAGAGTGCGTGAGTTAGTAACGTAAGATGTTTCTTCGGAAACATGTCAAGAGTCCCTAAGTAATAAACATACTAAAACCCCGGGCCACTAGGAGGAGCCCCGGAGTGGGGGGAGGGGGGAAATGGGTCCATTTTTTCATTTTTCGCTTAAATCTCAAAAACGGTACATGTTAGAGAAAAACTTTCAAGGAAAAGTTGAAAGGCCATAAAATTATCTACAAGTTGTAGCTGAATCATTTTTTCCTATATCCTACCGTTTCTGAGTTATACGCAGTAAAACATGATTTTGGCTCAAACAATTTCCACATCAATCGATCAAAAAATATTTCTTTCTTCCAAAAAACTCAAATGTGCAACTTGTGACTGGTACTGTTAGATTGCTCTTAATTAGGTCTATAATTGGTAAAATAAACACATTCCTCCATGGAAGCCTTTAGGAGGAATCGATTGTCAAAATATTATATTAGGGTAGTTTGAGTTACTGAACTTGATCATTTTATTTTTTTCTTCCAAAAAACTCAAAAGTGCAACTTGTGACCGGTACAGATAGATTGCTCATAATTGGGTCTATCATTGATAAAAATACCAGATTCCACCACGGAGGCGTTTACGGGGAATTGAATTTTATTAGGGTAGTTACGATACTTGAACTTTTTATTTTTTTTCTCCAAAAAAACTCAAAAGTGCAACTTGTGACCGATACTGATAGATTGCTCTTAATTAGGTCTATAATTGGTAAAATAAACACATTCCTCCATGGAAGCCTTTAGGAGGAATCGATTGTCAAAATACTATATTAGGAAAGTTTGAGTTACTGAACTTTATCTTTTTATTTTTTTCTTCCAAAAAACTCAAAAGTGCAACTTGTGACCGGTACTGATAGATTGCTCTTAATTAGGTCTATAATTGGTAAAATAAACACATTCCTCCATGGAAGCCTTTAGGAGGAATCGATTGTCAAAATATTATATTAGGGTAGTTTGAGTTACTGAACTTGATCTTTTTATTTTTTTCTTCCAAAAAACTCAAAAGTGCAACTTGTGACCAGTACAGATAGATTGCTCATAATAAGGTCTATCATTGATAAAAATACTAGATTCCACCACGGAGGCGTTTACGGGGAATTGAATTTTATTAGGGTAGATACGATACTTGAACTTTTTATTTTTTTTCTTCCAAAAAAACTCAAAAGTGCAACTTGTGACTGGTACCGATAGATTGCTCATAATTAGGTCTATCATTGATAAAAAAACCAGATTCCACCATGGAGGCGTTTAGGAGGTATTGAATTTTATTAGGGTAGTTACGATACATGAACTTTTTAACTAACTACCCTAATAAAATTCAATTCCCCGTAAACGCCTCCATGGTGGAATCTGGTATTTTTATCAATGATAGACCTAATTATGAGCAATCTATTTGTACCGATCACAAGTTGCACTTTTGAGCTTTTTGGAAGAAAAAAAATAAAAAGTTCATGTATCGTAACTACCCTGATAAAATTAAATTCCCCGTAAACACCTCCGTGGTGGAATCTGGTATTTTTAGCAATGATAGACCTAATTATGAGCAATCTATCTGTACCGGTCACAAGTTGCACTTTTGAGTTTTTTGGAAGAAAAAAATAAAAAGATCAAGTTCAGTAACTCAAACTGCCCTAATATAATATTTTGACAATCGATTCCTCCTAAAGGCTTCCATGGAGGAATGTGTTTATTTTACCAATTATAGACAAAATTAAGAGCAATCTATCAGTACCGGTCACAAGTTGCACATTTGAGTTTTTTGGAAGAAAGAAATATTTTTTGATCGATTGATGTGGAAATTGTTTGAGCCAAAATCTTGTTTTACTGCGTATAACTCAGAAACGGTAGGATATAGGAAAAAATGATTCAGGTACAACTTGTAGATAATTTTATGGCCTTTCAACTTTTCCTTGAAAGTTTTTCTCTAACATGTACCGTTTTTGAGATTTAAGCGAAAAATGAAAAAATGGACCCATTTCCCCCCTCCCCCCACTCCGGGGCTCCTCCTAGTGGCCTGGGGTTTTAGTATGTTTATTACCTAGGGACTCTTGACATGTTTCCGAAGAAACATCTTACGTTACTAACTCACGCACTCTAGACCCCCCTTGGAGGGACTCATTCAATGGACTAAGTTTGATATGCTAATAACATAAAATACGAGGTCAAAAACTTAGCCGGGGACTAATGGTAACCGCCGCAACCGCAGACTAATCGGGGCTTCAAACCACAAGCTTTTTGGCGATTTCCTAAATCATACTACAATGTGGGTTAACTGTCTCAATGTGAATAATCATTAGAACATTATAATGATGAGATGTAAATATTGTAGCATTTTAAAATCTCATTACAATATAATACATATTGGCTATATTAGTTCGTATTACAAAATAGAATTGTTAGAAAACTTGCGGGTGCGTATGTATCTACCTATACGTAGCGCACCATTTAGCGGTTAGTAATTTTATATTTATACTAGCGGTCCGCCCCGGCTTCGCCCGTGGTACATGGTTACGTTTTCTCTACATAAGAACCATCCTCGTACTTCAAGGAATATAATAAAAAAAGAATTATCGAAATCGGTTCAGCCGTTCTCGAGTTATGCGCTTACCAACACATTTTGTGATTCATTTTTATATATAAGAAGATCATCAATAATCTATATTTTCGCAGAAAATACCACAACAGTAATTACAGTATAAAAAAAACTACACAAATAACCCTAGTCATCTAATCCGATCATTTCAAATTATAGAAAGTAATTTGTATAGAAAGTTAAGTTTTTTATGAGTAATTATTAAAATTGCGTTGATCGGATGCTGAACGTGAAAAGTGTACCAATTTAGCAGATCATCGGTAATTGTGCTGGAACGATAGACAAATAGAATATCCAATTGCGGTTTTCTCACTGTCCTGTTGGTTTTGATTTCATGACTTGGAATTTAGAGCTGTAATAGTTTTCTATCAATAACTTTTTTAGATTTTTTGGGTCCTCATAATTAGTAACTTACTTCATATCTCCAGACTCCACCCTAACTAGGAATATTAAAAATGTTTCAATAAATAGGTAGGTAGGATACATATATTGTGATTCGGTGTTAACGAGTAGGAAACTTCTTTGTATTTTATTTCTGCCTGTACTTAGGATTTTCTCTTGCGACGCATGCGCGAAGTCATTTGATTTGAAATTGTGCCTCCTGAGCTCAGTAGGTAGCTATACTACCTACGCGCTCGTAGAATGACAACCCATTTTATTACTGCAGCCTATTAAATAACAGTCCTGGTTGATTCTTATAGATTTTGACTATATTTAGATTGCTCTAAACATAGTCAAAATCTAGACCTAGATACTAAAAGTAAGCGCTAAAATCAGTTTCAGTGTTTTGATTGTATATGTCTGTAAATAGCGTACAACGTTATTATTAATTATTCTTTTATTTAGAGAGCTAAGTCACAAAGCTATTATATATGTATGTCGTTGGCAAAATCTTGAGATTAAAATAAAAATATCAATCATTTGGTTTTTAAACAGAAAAACATTACGATACTCATAATAATATAATCAATTTCGAATAGTTGATCAAACATTTCGTACATGAATGTTCGATCACCTTGTTAAGATTATGATTACGCGATCTGTTACAATCGCACGCGACTTCCGCGCAACCACAATCATTTGCCGGCTAAATTGTTACCGACCATCGACCAGCGACCATCGACTAGCCATCAATGATGTTTGCTTTGTTCAAATCTTGATTGTCTGTGGTACTTGCGGTAATTTGTCTACTCTATAATACGCCCATATCGTAAAATGTTTACCTTCCAATTTTAAA